>NC_090246.1:88106906-88139406 GCF_037325665.1 Littorina saxatilis | reverse complement strand
TTTCATGTCGAGTCCCATCGCTGTCGACGCCAAATGTAACCGAGTGCCGAAACACCACAATCACCTTTGAAGGTGAAGTCCACTCAAACGGGAGTGAGAATAACTGTAATGGCTTCTCGAAGGAAGGCCTGAACATACAGACACACCAAAGCCGCCAGACCACATCACAAACAGAACTCTACAATCCACAGGTGTTGCCCACACACACACACAAACACACACACACACACACACAGAGAAGCCGTATATATATATGTATATCTATATCTATAAATATATAGAGATAGATGACAGTGTATTTTTCGCGTGGCTATAAATTGATTCGACCTTTTCACTTTTACAGTAAGGACAACTTACGGGTGCAATGAAAGCGTTCTGGACAGTGCAGTGACATTCTAAAAATAGTAACGTAGTAACGGGAATATGGATTGACGCCACACGAAGGAAGGGAGATAAACGCTGAAAACACTGGAGAAGATAAGGAAGAGTTACTGGGAATGGATCCAGAGAAAAACCAAAATCGGTTCAGCGCTGCGCGCTGAGAGCACGTGTTGAAATATCTCATCGAGCAGGTTGTGTCCGGGGTCTACCTGAATATGCCCACCAAATTTGAAACAGATCCATCGAGAACCTTGGGCGTGCATCGCGGACACACACACACACACACACACACACACACACACACACAGACACAAGTCGTATATATCTATAGATATGTGCACCCTCATGAACGCCGCACAGGCCTTGCATTCGGACCCGCGCGCAAACACACGTACACACGTACGCACAGACTGACACGCACACGCATACACACACACACAAGCACGCACGCACGCACGCACGCACGCACGCACACACACACACACACACACACACAAACACACACAAATACAGTGCATGCACACACCCGTCATAACATATCAAAGAGGGGAATCTCTTTGATCTCTTCAGCGCAGCAACAATTGTATTAGAAAATAGGAGTGGTGATTCTGAATCAATTGTAACTTTCAATGCATCTACATCCGCACATTCTTTGTGGGTTTTGTGTCAGTTTCAACCGCTGGAACTGCATGGATGCCACAGTGGGTACCGGCCTGCGTTCACGGTGTTTGAAGCTATTTTCCCAATATCGAGTACCAGATGTTTGGTTTTGAGTATCTGCGAGAGAAAGTAATATTTTGGAAAATATAACTCAAATGCAAATGGCGGCCACAATGAATATTTTTGGCGGTTTTCTACTTCCTCTAGCAGATAATCAAAACCAAACAAACGTACACGGGTATATATATAAGAATGTAAAACAATTGATACCCTCCTCACTGCCGGGTTTCAATGATTCACAGTATGTACCTTAATCGGAACAAAACCTAATTATCTTAATAAATTATTTAGGGACTATCGCGTGTTTGATCCAGTTATACACAGTGAGCCTTTAAATCAAAGGAAAGCGCAGAGTCTTTGGAACCCAACGGTACCAAAATCAAGAGTACTGGTAAAGAAAAAAAGACGCACGAAGCAATTAAAAACTTCGACTTTCGTACGTAACAGTTTCGTTTAGTTTACCTTCACCAATGTGCATCATCCTGAACTCAGGTCAAAATGAGTTTGGCTCATTCTCTCCCTGGCAGGATGCCTTGAGTTTCCTTGTCTGTCAAGGAAACCGATTTTTTTTACCCTATTTAGAGCTTTTTGTAATGTATTATTGATATAAGCAGATTCGCGATCGTCGATAATGATTTTTCATGGTGTTGTGTAATTTTTAAATTACAAAGGAATTGATTTGTAAGACAGTTTCAAGGGAGCTATTTTTTCGCGGCTGTATTCACTGTGCAAACAACTCTAAATATGGCAAAAGTGTCACGTGATAATCAACCGTTTGGTTTCGGCGTTCGCTGAAGCAGACGATTTTTTCTGTAGTGATGCAACCATATATTACGGTCTCCTTCCGGCAGCAGTCCCAAAATGTCGACTTGTTTTGACCTTAGAACGATGTCTTTATCAGAACTGTGAAGAACAAAACGGAGATCACTGTCGAAGTCGGCCAATCTGCAATCATTTTCGTCTCGCGAACACTGATCTCAAATTTAGATTAGTGCTCGCGAAAAACATATGGGAGATAACTCTGTATTCCTAGTTTTGATAGATTCGCGTTGGACTGTCGCGTCCTGTCAGGGAGAGAATGAGCCGAACTCATTTTGACCTGAGGTCAGGATGCAATGTGCATGACTTGTGCTGTTTAAGTCTTTGTGGTAAAATTCAAGAACAGCGTCTCAGTCAAATTGATATGATGTACTGTCTATGACCACGCGCGGACTGCTTTTCGCTTGTTGTAAATGCTGTATTGTAGTTTCGTTTGTGTTGTGCTGAATCGTTAAAACATGGTGACGTTTGTGAATCCAATTGTGTAACCACAAAAATGAAATAACAAGTCGCGTCAATCAATATCAACACATTTAGTCAATCTTTTTTATTTATTTTTTTATTTTTTTGTTTTACACTTATTTATTTTGAACAAGGACAACACAAGCAAACAATGAGGACATTATGAACGTACTGCCTGCTTAATAATAATACAGTCAAATAATAATACAGTCAAATAATAATACAGTCAAATAATAATACAGTCAAATAATAATACAGTCAAATAATAATACAGTCAAATAATAATTGTCAAAGAAAGAACAACAACAACAAAACAATAAAAACAAAACAAACAAAGACATATGTTATATACACAAATCATCACATCTCTGCACAACCTAGCGTACTACCTAACCAACTTTTCATATGAGGACCATAATTCTACACATTGTGGTAATGTCACCAGCAATGAAACTGGAATATTTTTCTATTTCAAATCTGTGTTTCAAATTCCTTAAAAATATTTCTAACAGTGGCCTTGTCTCTTGTAACTGACTCTTAGAAATATAAAACTGAGCAAACAAAATAATAAAATCCAAAACCACATTTAGTCAATCTGTCGTCCTGAAACTAATTGATCACCACTGAAAACCTGGCATCAGTCATCGTCGAGATACGATGTCATCAAAGACGTTTATCGAAAAAAAGGACAATACAAATCTTGGGGTATCATCTGGAAGAATTTACATGTAAAGTTTCATGAAGGTCTGTTCTGTAGTCTCGGAATCGCTCCACACGCACATACACACGCACACGCACACCCAAGCGCGCGCCCGCATTTACGCAGCATTCCCCCACGAAGGTTTTCGATCACCGATCACATTACTGATGATGAAAGCATTGTGCAGATACTGAATGCTATCAGTCACTGATCATCGAACGAGGTATTGTCGTTCCACGACTGATGATGCTATTGAAGCGTTTTTTGGCACTGGAACCGTATCGATATCAAGCTCATTTCACTTGCATTAATGCCGCCGAAGCGATGGTAATGTGACCCACAATGCCTCAGCAGATGATTTATATCGTTAGCTGTCTATTTCGTAAACGGATCTTGGTGTGGTATGGTGAGAAACGGCAACATTTCGGTTACACTGAAACTGCAGATTTGCGGGCAGTGATGGAAACTCAGTCGTAATTGTAATTTGATCGATACTTGAATGACGGATTTGCTGTCTGGTGTTTCGTTTGGCTAGAACGACGCAGAAAGGGTGGGGAATCTGCGAAATACTCTTTCTGGTTATTTACAGGCATGGCAGAAATAGTCTAGACTTCCTTGACCGTACTTCGAAACAAAGCTAATAACCAGCATCTGCGTAGGTTCTTTCGGAGTGTGTCAGAAGCAACATCTTAATTCGCGGAAATGATGTAGAACATTGTGTGCATTGTGTAACAGCTATTGTGTTTTCAGCGTAACAACAGTGCCCGATATTCTATTTATAGACTTTTCATCTGCTTTCAACACAATACAACCTCACCTGCTTGTTCAAAAACTGCTTTCTTACAACGTCACTCCCAGACTCGTCCTTTGGATCACACAGTTTCTAGTGAACAGAACCCAGTCCGTCCGTTTCCATAGCGCACTTTCATCCATAGTTAGTACTTCTACTGGAGCCCCTCAGGGCACAGTATTGTCTCCAGTTCTGTTCACATTATACACTAACAATTGTCAAGGCACTGTTACGACCCCTCTTGTGAAATATTCTGACGATTTTGCCCTTGAAGACCTGTCTGACTCTGATTCTGTTTATTTTTCTGAAGTTCAAAATTTCAGCTCCTGGTGTAAAGATAACTATTTAGCCCTAAATGTGACAAAAACAAAAGAGCTAGTTATTGACTTTCGCAAAAACCCAGCTACAGTTTCAGATTTGTACATAGATGGTGTGAAAGTTGAGCGAGTGACTGAATACAAATATCTCGGTACAGTCATTGACAACAAACTAAATTTCTCCTCAAACACTAAAGCTATCCACAAGAAGTGTCAGTCAAGAATCTACTGCTTACAAAAGCTCAGAAGTCTGAACATCAACAGCCGCATCCTCCAAACATTCTATACTTCATTCATTGAATCCATTCTCACTTTCTCTTTCATCTGCTGGTATGGAGGTCTGTGTGTGAAGAGTAAGAATGTGCTTGGGCGGGTGGTGAACACATGTGGTAAGATTGTGGGGGTGAGACAGGAAGGACTGACTGTGCTGTATGAACGACGTGTGGTGCGAAAGGCCCGCTGCATCATCCAGGATAGTAGTCATGTGCTCGCTCACCACTTTGAGGTCCTGCCCTCAGGACGTCGCCTCCGCACTCCCAGATTCCGCACGCTCAGAACTAAGAACAGTTTTATTCCAAAGTCAATTGGCTTTTTAAATACCTAAGTTAATTAAAACTAGTATGTGTGCCGGTGAACATATGCACTGATTTCTGTGATGAATATTTTTTATACTCTTTGATGTGCACCCTTATGCTGAGTGTGATAACCCTCGAATGACTAGTCCTGTGATAAATATTGTTCAATGACATATCTAGTCCTGTGATAATGATAGTTTTTAGCGGTAAACTTTTAGCTAAAGCTGACGGCAATTAACCTATTTGGAATCATGTTACTATTCCTGTTAGTGTACATATGCGTGCGCGAGTGTAGTATGCTTCGTATGGTATTTTTATCTGTTGTCTTATTATTTGTTTTGTCTTTTAATGTGCACCACACTGAAATTTCTCTGTATGAGATAATAAAGTATTCGTATTCGTATTCGTATTCGTATTTTGACGAGACAAGTATAATGCCTAGTGATCGAAGACGATTTAAAGATATTTAGTTGCTAGTTGCTAAAATGAAGTGCCAGCCAAGCGAGAATTGCATTAATCGAGTAATGCGAATCGTAACACGTGCACAGACGAGAGTGTAGATAACTGCTTACTTGCCTTAAGTGTAAATAATAGTTAAAGTATACACAACACTATCTTGAACTCCTTTGCTATGTAATTTTTTTCTCCATGGAAATCTTCCTTAGGACTGACGCACCGGTTCCTTCTTTTTTGAATGGCAGTATTCGAGATAATATACTCATTTCAACTACCATTGCACAAGGCAAGAGAAATAGGAGATAACCTATGACGGCTTACTAGTGCCAAAACCTGGGGTTACCCATTATCACGTGATAATTACTAATTAACGCTGTCAGTTACTGTTTTCACTCGTTAGTTACTCATTTTCACGGGATAATTAGTAATTTTCACGGGAAAATGACTAATTTTTAGTTTTGGCACTAGCAATCCGTCCGGAAGTGAGCCAAAATTAAAAATTAGTAATTAACAGGTGAAAGTTAGTAATTTTCCCGGGAAAATTAGTAATTAACACGTGAAAATTGTAATTATCAAGGGAAAATTACTAATTTTTCCTTGATAATTACAATTATGAGGTTTTGGCACTAGTAAGCCCTATGACGGCTTACTAGTGCCAAAACCTGGGCTTACCCATTATCACGTGATAATTACTAATTAACGCTGTCAGTTACTGTTTTCACCTGTTAGTTACTCATTTTCACGGGAAAATTACTAATTTTTTAGTTTTGGCACTAGCAATCCGCCAGGAAGTGAGCCAAAACTAAAAATTAGTAACTAACAGGTGAAAGTTAGTAATTCTTCCGGGAAAATTAGTAATTTTCCCGGGAAAATTAGTAATAAACACGTGAAAATGGTAATTATCAAGGAAAAATTACTAATTTTCCCTTGATAATTACAATTATGAGGTTTTGGCACTAGTAAGCCGTCATAATAACCCGCAAAAAATGTCTGAGTGGCGGCGAGCGATAAAGCCAATGAAATGCCTGTGTGGTGTCTGGTTTACGTCCCTGGCGTTAGAAGCAGCAGCAAGCAAACATGCCAGAGATTGCAGAATGCTTTGACGTCAGATGCAATAACCAAAATGGCAGCTTGCTTAGTAACACGATACATCAAAACATCCTGATGGCGTTATGACTGTTGAAATCGAATCAAACGATGGCATGATCTGTCTGTCTGAGAATTGTGATTATTTGACGTTTTAGCTGGCTTGTTTGTGGTGAACTTCAATAGGTGTTACGACGACGAGAGCATTGTTGCTTGCAGCAGAATACTTCACCTCAGTACGGGAATCATCAGGCACTTTTACACTGGCTGCATAAACAAACAAGTCGCGTGAAGCGATATACAAACATTTAGTCAATCGTTAACAAACTATAAAGATCCATAAAAAAAAACCAGTCATCGCCAAGACTACCTTTAGATAGTCTCGGCTAACCTGAAGACCGAGGCGGGTCACCCTCGTTAGTAATTTTCCCGGGAAAATTAGTAATTAACACGTGAAAATTGTAATTATCAAGGGAAAATTACTAATTTTTCCTTGATAATTACAATTATGAGGTTTTGGCACTAGTAAGCCCTATGACGGCTTACTAGTGCCAAAACCTGGGCTTACCCATTATCACGTGATAATTACTAATTAACGCTGTCAGTTACTGTTTTCACCTGTTAGTTACTCATTTTCACGGGAAAATTACTAATTTTTTAGTTTTGGCACTAGCAATCCGCCAGGAAGTGAGCCAAAACTAAAAATTAGTAATTAACAGGTGAAAGTTAGTAATTATTCCGGGAAAATTAGTAATTTTCCCGGGAAAATTAGTAATAAACACGTGAAAATGGTAATTATCAAGGGAAAATTACTAATTTTCCCTTGATAATTACAATTATGAGGTTTTGGCACTAGTAAGCCGTCATAATAACCCGCAAAAAATGTCTGAGTGGCGGCGAGCGATAAAGCCAATGAAATGCCTGTGTGGTGTCTGGTTTACGTCCCTGGCGCAAGCAAACATGCCAGAGATTGCAGAATGCTTTGACGTCAGATGCAATAACCAAAATGGCAGCTTGCTTAGTAACACGATACATCAAAACATCCTGATGGCGTTATGACTGTTGAAATCGAATCAAACGATGGCATGATCTGTCTGTCTGAGAATTGTGATTATTTGACGTTTTAGCTGGCTTGTTTGTGGTGAACTTCAATAGGTGTTACGACGACGAGAGCATTGTTGCTTGCAGCAGAATACTTCACCTCAGTACGGGAATCATCAGGCACTCTTACACTGGCTGCATAAACAAACAAGTCGCGTGAAGCGATATACAAACATTTAGTCAATCGTTAACAAACTATAAAGATCCATAAAAAATAAAAAAAACAGTCATCGCCAAGACTACCTTTAGATAGTCTCGGCTAACCTGAAGACCGAGGCGTGTCACCATCGTTTTCGCGAAGCATGCGACCGAAGTACTTACTGGACCTATTTTTGTCCATTCTGAGCAAATTTTTAGAGTAAACATGACATATCTATATATTCTTTAATTCAGGACAAGATGAGGAATACAATGCAATCTGTTTTTAATCTGTAACTGAACATTCGATTTTAACTAATGAACTAATTTGTAAGCTTCCAAGCTGAAATGCAATCCTACAGCCCGGATTTCGTCGAAGATTACTTGACCAAAATATCAATCAATTTGGTTGAAAAATGAGGGTGTGACAATGCGGCCTCAACTTTCACTAAAAGCCGGATATGACGTCATCAAAGATAGTTATCAAAACATTAAACAACACGTCTGGGGATATCATACCCAGGAACTCCCATGTGAAGTTTCATGAAGATCGGTCCAGTAGTTTTCTATGAATCGTTCTACACGCACACACATACACACACACATACATCGCCACCCTCGTCTCGATTCCCTGTCTATGTTAAGACATTTAGTCAAAACTTGACTAAATGTACAAACAAACAAACAAACAAATCTACCAAAATAGAACTCAGGCTAATCAGAGATAGTAGATATGGTTTTACAGTTTTTCTGTGCTTTGAACCCTAGCTTTTTGTTTCAATTTTAGGGGGGAAATCAAACCAAATTAAATCACAATTACATCAAATTACATTATAATTTCAAGAGCAAAAACGTTCTTTTCACCGAAGGATCTCATTTTGTGCGGCTAATTACTGAGGAAAACCTTACCGTGTGAAACGAGCCTTTTCTCGGTCAATTAATATCAAAATCTCTCTCTCTCTCTCCCTCTCTCTCTCTCTCTCTCTCTCTCTCTCTCTCTCTCTCTCTCTCTCTCTCTCTCTCTCTCTATCCCTCTCTCTCTCTCTCCCCCCTCCTCTCTATCTCTAACTCTCTCTCTCCCCCCCTCTCTCTCTCTCTATCCCCCCTATCTCTCTCTCTCTCTCTCTCTCTATCCCTCTCCGGCTCTCTCTCTCCCCCTTCCTCTCTATCTCTATCTCTCTCTCCCCCCCCTCTCTCTCTCTATCCCCCCTATCTCTCCCTCTCTCTCTCTCTCTCTATTTCCCTCTCTCTCTCTATCTAAGCCTATCTCTCTCTCTCTCTCTCTCTCTCTCTCTCTCTCTCTCTCTCTCTCTCTCTCTCTCTCTCTCTCTCTCTCTCTCTCTCTCTCTCCCTCACCCGAACATTATGTAGCTGATACCTCCTTCACTGCAAATTATTGTGCAGAACTTGTCTCAACATCCCTATCTCTCTTGACACCTCCCTCTATCTCGCCCTCCTCTTTATTCCCCCCCCCCCCCCATTCCCCTCATCTCTCCAGACATCCAGCTCCAGCTAGCCTCTTAATGGTGTCTGCGCTGCCATTTCCCAATCAATACGATCCTTGGCCGTCTTGCTGGCGAGCGGTTTGAATTTCACACTTTTAACCGTGTCTCCGCAGGCCACCACTAGCCGAAAAGCCAACAGATTGAATGCTACGAGTCAGCTTGACATTACTTCAGTGGAACCCCCTTTTAAGACCCTCCCCCCCCCCCCCCCCCCCCCATTTAAGACATCCTCCATTTTAAGACTTTGTGTTTTTGCCTTTTTTGTTCAGTGGAAACTCCATTCTGAGACCCCCCCCCCCCTCCCCCTCCCCCCAATTTAGAACTTCCTGCTTTTTACATTTAGTCAAGTTTTGACTAAATGTTTTAACATAGAGGGGGAATCGAGACGAGGGTCGTGGTGTATGTGTGTGTGTGTTTGTGTGTGTGTGTGTGTGTGTAGAGCGATTCAGACTAAACTACTCGACCGATCTTTATGAAATTTTACATGAGTTCCTGGGTGTGATATCCCCACACGTTTTTTTCTCATTTTTTTTTAATAAATGTCATTGATGACGTCATATCCGGCATTTTGTAAAAGTTGAGGCGGCACTGTCACACCCTCATTTTTCAATAAAATTGATTAAAATTTTGGCCAAGCAATCTTCGACGAAGGCCGGACTTTGGTATTGCATTTCAGCTTGGAGGCTTAAAAATTAATTGAAGACTTTGGTCCTTAAAAATCTGAAAATTGTAATTAAAATTATTTTTTATAAAACGATCCACAATTATGTTCATCTTATTCTTCATCATTTTCTGATTCCAAAAACATATACATATGTTATATTCGGGTCAAAAACAAGCTCTGAAAATTAAAAATATAAAAAAATATGATTAAAATAAAATTTCCGAAATCGATTTTTAAAACAATTTCATCTTATTCCTTGTCGGTTCCTGATTCCAAAAACATATTAGATATGATATGTTTGGATTAAAAACACGCTCAGAAAGTTAAAACGAAGAGAGGTACAGGAAAGCGTGCTATGCAGCACAGCGCAACCACTACCGCGCTAAACAGGCTCGTCAATTTCACTGCCTTTTGCACGAGTGGCGGACTACGGCCATTGTGAAAAAATGCAGTGCGTTCAGTTTCATTCTGTGAGTTCCACAGCTTGACTAAATGTACTAATTTCGCCTTACGCGACATGTTTAAGACCGTGTCGTTTTGCCTTGTTTGTTCATTGGCCCTGTAAATTGACCCCAGTGTTAAGACTCCCTCCTTTTGTTAAGACCTGATTTTCTGACATGCGTAGAGGTCTTAACAGAGCGGGTTCACTGTAGCAAGCGGTTTTATTGGTAACAGAGCGGGTTCACTGTAGCAAGCGGTTTTACTTTTAACAGAGCGGGTTCACTGTAGCAAGCGGTTTTATTGGCAACAGAGCGGGTTCACTGTAGCAAGCGGTTTTATTGGCAACAGAGCGGGTTCACTGTAGCAAGCGGTTTTACTGGTAACAGAGCGGGTTCACTGTAGCAAGCGGTGTTACTGGTAACAGAGCGGGTTCACTGTAGCCAGCGGTTTTACTGGTAACAGAGCGGGTTCACTGTAGCCAGCGGTTTTACTGGTAACAGAGCGGGTTCACTGTAGCAAGCGGTTTTACTGGTAACAGAGCGGGTTCACTGTAGCAAGCAGTTTTACTGGTAACAGAGCGGGTTCACTGTAGCAAGCGGTTTTACTGGTAACAGAGCGGGTTCACTGTAGCAAGCGGTCTTACTGGTAACAGAGCGGGTTCACTGTAGCAGGTTTTACTGGTAACAGAGTCACGAGTGGGTTCACTGTAGCAAGCGGTTTTAATGGTTGTCCACTTTTCGGTGTTTTCTTACGACAGTTGCCATGGTGTGTAACTTTGTAAGCAATAAACAGGATGGCAAGTTTATTTGTGTTTACCTTCATTGTCCAGTCTGCCCCCTCCCCCCTCCCTGCAACAATGCCACAAGAAAAGGACTAGACAAAAAGTATGTTTTCTGTCAAAAAGGGTAAGGATAGCAGAAACTATGTAGTCCAACATTAAGCGCGTGAGGGGTTAGATCGGCGCGGTCTCGCTCGGGGGAACACTGACTGTCTCGTTCCGTGTAAAATGTCATATAATTTATTATGGTCAAAAATATAGATAACGTAAAATATCGCTTGTACTTTTATTTTTTTGATCTCCCCGACCACCAACCACTACTTTCCCCCCCCCCATTCCCCCCCCCCCCCCCATCCCCCCCCTCCCCGTTGCTTTTCCATATTGTGATATTGTGATAGCAGCGAAACTTCGGGCAATACATCAATGTTTATGTCACCTGCAACATTGTATCTCCGGACTTCTCCGTATTACGTACTGTATGCATATATATTTCTCCGTATATATAGACACCTATGTAATTATATGCACTCTATAACACGAAGAGCAGAGAAGAAGAAGAACGACGAAAACCACATCGTACTCAATGACAAAAAAAGTAATAATTACAAAAAGAGCATGTTTAATACCGTTGCTGTGGTGCGTATACGATCAATAGAGCCTTGACTCATCCGGATGGCAACTTTATATCCTCTTATCAAACCAAGGGGTATGTCTTTGGAGTCAGTGGTGCCCACCGCTGCGACGACGAAGGTATAGGGATTGCATTTGCAGGTAATTTCCCGTATGTTACCGGTTTACACCTGGACATGTCAGTAATAAACTGAACGAAAGTAGAAGCAACAAGAATGCAATGATGTTTCATGATCTCATGTTAACATAAATCTCTCTCTCTCTCTCTCTCTCTCTCTCTCTCTCTCTCTCTCTCTCTCTTTCTCTCTCTCTCTCTCTGTCTCTGTCTCTGTCTCTCTGATTTAATTATATTTGATTCCTCCTTCGTCTGATCCTTCTTCTCCTCCGCTTCCTCTCTGCATCCAGCCCCCCCCCCCCCCCCCTCTTCACATTCCTAACTTTCTACACCAATCACAGCCAGTTGCAACGCCGTCAATTTGAGCACATTACCGAGTGCGAACCAGTCCATTTGCGAATTTGACGAAGTGTAAATGTGCAGGCGCCAATATTCCGACGCGTTAATTGCCGCGGCTGCGCGGCCTGCACCGAAAGCGTTGTGGTGACTGACACAATTGATGGGACCCTCCTGGGACACGACGGATACGAGCCGCTAAAACTCTCATCCAATCCGTCATGCACTAACTCGAACGCTGGGAGAAGCGAGGAGTTTGACGGAGTCTGCATCGGATTGAAAACTTTTAATCTTTTTTTCGTTGTGATCAGCAAGAGATTGTTTTTGGTGTCGTGCCGGATGTTGTGTGTAGAACGCGAGGTGTAACTCTCGGGAGAAGGTTAAAGCTCACCGTGCATTTAAAAAATAATTGTTGTTTAAATTGTTATTTATTTGTTTATTTGTTATGTATGCATTTATTTTTGATTTTTTTAATGTATTATTTTTTTATTGTGCCATTCATTTACAGATTAAGGTCCACCAATCCTCTTGAACAGCCTTACGTCACTTTTATGTTCAAATGTTGTGTGTAATGTGCTTGTTGTGTGGTTGGCTTTGATGTGTTTAACTATGTTGAAATCTGCTTCCTGGGCAGCGAAAAATCAATTGTAGGTTCTAAGAGTGAAAGGATTAACGTTATAAGCAGTATTGTGTTCGACGGCATAACTATATGATTGAAGGAATAACTTATCGAGATGGGATGGGGGTGAGGGGAGGGGGGGGGGCTATACTAAGTTTATACTAAGGAACACTGACGCATCGTTTGCCAAACGTCCTAAGAAGTAAGCAGAGGGGAGCAAGACAAAAGTCATGCTGAAAGCCAAACAAGTTTGTTGCTCCCTGTACATCCTCGTGTATGTGTCACACGTGCACTTTTGATTTTAATTTGACCTCACCATATATGTTTAACCTTGACCTACTAACCTTTTTTGCTTTACCCTTTTCGTGCACGCTGCCTTTACTCGGACCTCCCTCTAGGCTGACTGCATGGGCTAGCCACCTCCCCCTCCGTCAAAGTCACCGTCGAGGTCTCGGCCAAGGTCACAAGCAAGGTCGGGAAAGCTGGCACGCCGGTTGCCATGCAACGGGTGCCCACCTCCGAGGAACAGGCGACGAGGAAGGAGGAGGCGGAGGAAGGGGTGATGCCGGACCTGGGAGGTCACTGTAGCTGCTTGCATGCATGGCTCCTCAGTTTGGCCCGGGTCCGCACGGTCGGTGTTGGTGTGGGCACTCGCATCTCCAATGTAAGTGTGGCGACTGGCTTTCCTCTTGCTGTTGTGGTCATTGCCAATGTCTTCATTTTCCTCTTGCTGTTGTGGTCATTGCCAATGTCTTCATTTTCCTCTTGCTGTTGTGGTCATTGCCAATGTCTTCATTTTCCTCTTGCTGTTGTGGTCATTGCCAATGTCTTCATTTTCCTCTTGCTGTTGTGGTCATTGCCAATGTCTTCATTTTCCTCTTGCTGTTGTGGTCATTGCCAATGTCTTCATTTTCCTCTTGCTGTTGTGGTCATTGCCAATGTCTTCACTTTCCTCTTGCTGTTGTGGTCATTGCCAATGTCTTCACTTTATTCTTGCTGTTGTGGTCATTGCCAATGTCCTCATTTTCCTCTTGCTGTTGTGGTCATTGCGAATGTCTTCATTTTCCTCTTGCTGTTGTGGTCATTGCGAATGTCTTCACTTTCCTCTTGCTGTTGTGGTCATTGCCAATGTCTTCATTTTCCTCTTGCTGTTGTGGTCATTGCCAATGTCTTCATTTTCCTCTTGCTGTTGTGGTCATTGCCAATGTCTTCATTTTCCTCTTGCTATTGTGGTCATTGCCAATGTCTTCATTTTCCTCTTGCTGTTGTGGTCATTGCCAATGTCTTCACTTTCCTCTTGCTGTTGTGGTCATTGCCAATGTCTTCATTTTCCTCTTGCTGTTGTGGTCATTGCCAATGTCTTCATTTTCCTCTTGCTGTTGTGGTCATTGCCAATGTCTTCATTTTCCTCTTGCTGTTGTGGTCATTGCCAATGTCTTCACTTTCCTCTTGCTGTTGTGGTCATTGCAAATATCTTCTCTTTCCTCTTGCTGTTGTGGTCATTGCAAATAGCTTCTCTTTCCTCTTGCTGTTGTGGTCATTGCAAATATCTTCTCTTTCCTCTTGCTGTTGTGGTCATTGCAAATATCTTCTCTTTCCTCTTGCTGTTGTGGTCATTGCAAAATGTCTTCACTTTCCTCTTGCTGTTGTGGTCATTGCAAAATAATTGCTCTTTTGATTGATGTTTTGGTCATGTATTGGGATTCAAATCTCCCATGTAAGTTTGGCGAATGGCTTCTTGTGCTAACTTTCATCTTGCTCTTGTGGTTTTGCAAATGTTTTCACTTTTGTCTTGAGGTTGTGGTCATGTATTGGGACTTGAATCTGCAATGTAGTTGTGACGAATAGCTTCTTGTGCTAATCTCGTCTTACTGTTTTGGTCATTGCAAGTGTTTTTACTTTTGTCTTAAGGTTTTGGTCATGTATTGGGACTCGATTTCCCAATGTATGTTTGGCAAATAGCTTCTTGTGCTAACCTTTTTCTTGCTGTTGTGGTCATTGTAGATATGTTTTCACTTTCGTCTTGATGGTGTGGCCATTGAAGATGGTTACACTTTCATCTTGATGTTGTGGTCATCGCAATTGGTTACACTTTCGTCATGATTTTGTGGTCATTACAGATGGTTTCAATTTCCTCTCGGTGTTACGGTCATTACAGATGGTTTCAATTTCCTCTCGGTGTTACGGTCATTTCAGATGACTACACGTTCCTCTTAAAGTTGTGGTCATTCGAAATGAACATGTACTTTTTGCTTCGCATTTTCTTGTCTAAGAGAAAGGGGTTGATTCAAAAACAATATCAGACTGTACAAAATTATGTATCACTACATTTGACGGTCTTCCCGATAAAAAGCAATTCCTCGAGAGTCTAAGAGAGGCCACCAAATTGCCTGTAAAATTGCCACGGTTTGTTTCCGGCCGGGGCTTTCGCTTGCTGTCCCCAACCCTCTCTCCTTCCCCCTTTCTTGGTAAGGCAAAATGCACCGGGGACCAGGGAAACCTGAACCGAGGTCAGTTTGTAGGACACAATCCCTCAGTGTTATCTTGTAGGAAGCTTAAGCATTCACTCACTACAACTGCTTGACAGAATCTGTCATGGTTTGATTCTTCCACTGTTGCTGCCAATGTTGTTCAATTCACGCCAACATATGTTGCTGGCCGCTTCAAATGTAGCAGAATCCTATATTTACTCGCAATTCTGATTTCTGAAGATCTGTGTCGATGTGTCCATCAGACCTCACGATTGACCCCTCGGCATAAACTTATAAGTCCACAGAGAAAAAGTAACATAACACTCTGCCCCACTTCTATCAGAAATGTAAAATGTACTTGGCCAGTCTGTAATCAGCCTTTTCTGTTTAGCCGTTGGCGTAGAGTGAGGCCACAGCAGGGATGAAAATTCTCCGTTTTTTCCGACTTTTCCGATTATTTTCAATGGGCCATCCGATTTATTTGTGCGATTCCGTTTTTTGGCTCACGAAGTGTAGCCTATGCGATCGTAACTTTGTCTGTCTGTGCGTTTGTGCGTGTGTTTGTGCGTGTGTATGTCTGTGGTAGAAACTTTAACATTTCGTCATTTGAAGACGTCACATTATGGCGTAAGAGGGCTAGACGTCACGCGAAGGAATTACTGAAAGTCTCGGTCATTGTTTTTTGAGCGGGCCGAGACTAGTTGGCAGTCGTGTCGTCGATTGTTGACACTATATATCTCTCTCTCTCTCTCTCTCTCTCTCTCTCTCTCTCTCTCTCTCTCTCTCTCTCTCTCTCTCTCTCTCTCTCTCTCTCTCTCGCTCTCTCTCTCTCTCTCTCTCTCTCTCTCCCCTCTCTCTCTCTTTCTCTCTCTTTATTTTGCACCCACTGACATTTTTTTTCCCCGGGGCAGCATGCCCCTGGACCCCCACCCCCCTAGTAGTCTGAAAGTGATATAAAATTCTATATGTATATATATATTTCATGACAATACCAGCTTGTTGTAATCCCTTTTTAATGCCTGAAAAAGAAGTAGATTTGCTTTCAAATGAGCACCAGATTGCTTCATTTTGTATGTATTTTGGGGCCATGTTTGAATCCAATTTTAAGGCTCAGATAGCCCCAGATTGCACCAAATTGCACCCTTGAAAAAAACAAATTCTGGGGGGGCATGCCCCCGGACCCCCCTAGAAGTCTTGGCGCTTCGCGCCTGCGAAACTTGGCGCTACGCGCCTTCGAATTTTTTTTTCTGTTTTTTTTTTCTTTTTTTTCAGTTTTCATGCCTGCACAGACAGAATAGTGATATATTATGTAAACCTGTCGGATTTTCTATGGGCTGTGGAGGATTTGGACGGTTTCAGTTGAAACCAAGGCCAGCACTGATCAGCGGAGGCAAACGACAAGCCGTCACAGTGAATGACGTAATCATGGAAGCGCATGTTTTCACAAGGAACTTACATCATACGAGCGCACGCTGCCATTTATGCAGTGTCCGCTTGATGTGATGCCTTCAAGTTTCTTTCCAAAACAAAAATATTGGAGATACACTTGCAGCTATAGGGAGGACGTCAGCCGGCTTTGTTTATCTCATACAAACTTCAAACCCCTTTGGATTTTTATTTGTGATGAGAAATGGTATTTTGACTTTGAAATTAGCTTCAACGCAAAATAGTTATTTTCTTATTCAAGGGACGTAACCGCTCGGTGAGGTTTCGAATAAATCGAATAATTATGGGGTAACAATCGATCGAATTACATCACAAATCTGCTTCAGTTGCACGATCTTGACATGCTTTTCTCCCTCAAGATCATTGACCGCTTGAAATTGGCGGAGAAATATTCATGAAGTTTATTTTGGCTGACGCCTGGCTGACGTCCTCCCGATAGCTGTATGTTTTTTTGACTGGCACGATGAAAGCTTGCCTTTCAGACGTCGCAACTCGTCCATGGGTCATACAAATCCCGACAGGTCTTTGTTTCATGTTCAGTCAGTAACTGATTAGACCCCGCTTTTAAGCCGTTAGTGTAGACAAGAGTTTAAAAAATCGTCACAGAACTCTCTTGCTTTGACTTTCACCATCAGCCACTCAGTACAAAGACTGCGGGCGTGCATCCTTTGGCAGGCGTGTTGTGTCATGTCTGATATATATATATGTATGAGGTATGTACTGCGGCTGTGGCTATTGTTATTGTTTTGACTCCTGTGTACTTGGGTGGTGCGGTGCGTTTGGCAAATAGAGATGTGACAGAGCGAAGCATTGTTGCTTTCTGCATCTTGCAGTTAGGAATGCTGACTTGCTCGTAACGTCTCGGTTCTCTGTGCGCACCAGTGCAGAATGAGATTTAAGACGGTGCAGTGATGTGGCTGATGCATGCGGATATTGGCAACAAGAAAATGACGAGTAGTATTGTGAAGACTGCATCAAGACATGTCACTCACGTTGCAAGTGACATGGATGCATTTCACCCAGGTCATTTACATTAAAGATTCAAGAACACCAGTTGACGGTAACAGTGCTTGGGGTCGTGCACTGAAGTGACCGGTGCAGCGATATGAAGTTTCGCCTGGATTCGACTTTCTCATTCGGTCACTGTAGTCTAACTGAGCATGTGCAAAAATGAAGCGAAATCTCAGATCACCCAGTGTCTGACCTGTCTGAAAACACCTCCGCGTGGAGGGGTTTTGCTGCCCGCCCAGTGAAGATAAAGAGGGAAATGTTCTCTGTTCGCGCGGCAGCAAGCAGAATGTCTCTGAACTAAGATCTTTGACATTGTTCCCATATTTCTCTCATCTTTTAAGTCTTTCATGTCATCTATCTATTCAAAACAGGTTGCCCTCCGCGGAGACATCTTTTTGGTTATAACTGAAAGGGAAAAGCGAGTTATTTCTTCCGTCGAATGTGACAGAGTGAGGTGAAGGAAATCAGTGCGGGAAGAACAGACGATGCAAAGTTGTGCGCATGCGCAGTGACCGATTGAGAAAGCTGTCGAATGTGAGAAACTTTAGATCACCACACGGGCAGCACGATTTGCAACTCTTGATTTAGGGACGCGGCTAGAGATAGGGTTGTTCAGGTTCATCAACTTTTCATTTACGGAAAGTAATGCTGTTTTCGTCGACATGTCTTTGTGAGACCAACACCACATTGTAAAGACCGGCACGGTTGGCCTAGTGGTAAGGTGTCCGCCCCGTGATCGGGAGGTCGTGGGTTCGAACCCCGGCCGGGTCATACCTAAGACTTTAAAATTGGCAATCTAGTGGCTGCTCCGCCTGGCGTCTGGCATTATGGGGTTTAGTGCTAGGACTGGTTGGTCCGGTGTCAGAACAATGTGATTGGGTGAGACATGAAGCCTGTGCTGCGACTTCTGTCTTGTGTGTGGCGCACGTTATATGTCAAAGCAGCACCGCCCTGATATGGCCCTTCGTGGTCGGCTGGGCGTTAAGCAAACAAACAAACAAACAAACAAACAAACCACATGGTAAGCTGCTATATTGAGTGAGAAGTAAAGCTTTTGATGTGTTAGTAATCTGTGCCAAACACCATGTATATATTTCCAAAATGAACAAAAAGACCCCTCATTTTCAGACGTTTAGTAGAAATTTTAAGCAAAGATTTATTTGTGAAAAGTATAACGCAGTTGTAAATGATACAGTAGATAAATTTTACAAGGATTGGCGCCTGTATATGCATGTTTTGATGTAATTCTTAGGGTTGTTTTTTGTTTTTTTTCTATTTCAAAACCTTTTGATACTGCGACCACCAAGCTCTGAACATCCCCCCCCCCCACCCATCCTCCCACCCCATGTATGTTGTAATTGTTCAAGTGTTTTTCGGTTATATGGATCTGTCCTTTTCGTTAAGTGATGTCCTGTAATGTACAGAATTATATGTATGTAAAAAAAAAAAAAAAAAAAAATTCACCAAAAGAGAATAAAAAAAAAATTAAAAAAAAAGAGCAGGGCTGGTGTGCACCAAAAAGTTACCACCGAACGGGAGCCGTTTTAGTTATATCAGTGATGTTTGTGTGTGATTGAAACCAATCCGATCACGCAGATCGCTCCTTCTTCTTCTTCTGCGTTCGTGGGCTGAAACTCCCACGTACACTCGTGTTTTTTGCACGAGTGGAATTTTACGTGTATGACCGTTTTTACCCCGCCATTAAGGCAGCCATACGCCGCTTTCGGAGGAAGCATGCTGAGTATTTTCGTGTTTCTATAACCCACCGAACTCTGACATGGATTACAGGATCTTTTCCGTGCGCACTTGGTCTTGTGCTTGCGTGTACACACGAAGGGGGATAAGCCACTAGCAGGTCTGCACATAAGTTGACCCGGGAGATCGGAAAAATCTCCACACTTAACCCAACCAGGCGGCCGCGACCGGGATTCGAACCCTCGACCTTCCGATTAAGAGGCCGACGTCTTACCACCCCGCCACAGCGCCCGTCGCAGATCGCTCCAATCCCATTTGCATAACCTTCTTGTGCACCTCAATAGTTGAAATCCGCATGCAAACTGCCTGTGACCTACTAACATCATTGCAACTGTTGTCAGACGTGAAGTTGCGGGTCAAGTAAAATTAATGATAATAATGGACACTTATTAATCGCCCCTTCTCACCAGAGCTCACGGCGATGTACACAAGCAACAGCGTGCACACACATACACACACACACACACACACACACACACACACACACACAATAAATACATTTTGTGGCTAACAATACTATAAGGACTATCATTAAAAACTCTCACCTAAACATACATTTATAGATATAATATACATATGACACAAAGCTTCCTAGCACTGACTTACAAGTGATTCTTCAGGCCCGGTCAGTACAACTTGGCAGTCTCACCTGTGTTTCCAGGGCACGCCTCGTCTGTCCGGAATGTTTGTTTGGTCAGTTTGTTTTAGGAAAACGTGACACACTGCATTCGGTGCAACTGAATTTCACGCACTTTTGAATTTCACGCTATGAATTTCTCGCATTTCTTAACACATGAATTTCACGCAGGGTTTCAGTTAACATCTCTCCTTACTTGTCATTTGAATTCCACGCATGCACACGCATGCACGTATCCCCCCTGCATCGGTGTGTTCGTGAGTGAGTCCCGTGTATTGACGCGTGAATACAAATCACAATTCAGCAAGACACGAATACCAACAACCAACATGGGAAATCCATGAGAGTTTATACGTCACGACGGTTCGCTCACAACTCACAAATCACAATTCAGTTCAACTACACGGCTCATTTCGCCATGGCACAGCAAGAGACGAGCATCAATTCATGATAACAACAACCAACAGGGGAAATCCGGCAATTCTCAGCCGTGGGAGTTTATACGTCAAGGACCGTGAAACCAAGAAATCAAAGAAATGTGTGTGTGTGTGTATGTATGTGTGTATCAGTGTGTGTGTGTGTGTATGTGTGTGTGTGTGTGAGTGTGTGAAGAGGTACATGTGTATATTTGTTTTACTGTAAAAATTGCTTGAGTATGTGAAATAACTGAAGACATGTGTCAGAACGATTCTTCATTCACCTCTTGAAGAATTTACCATCTCATCTAATAGAAAACTTAAATGTTTCAACTCATTTCAACTGAGGTGAATTGAGACTCATCATCGGTCACGAGCAACTCTATCTCATATACACACACCCCAACGCATACACTACATGCGTGATTTTCAACAGCTCACATGCGTGACTTTCAAAAGCTCACATGCGTGAAATTCAAACCACCAAATGCGGGAAAATCAAATGCGGGAAGACAAAAACATTTTTCAAATGCGTGAAATTCAAATGCACCCCACTGCATTGTGTCCAGCCTCCGGTCAGAGCTGTTTGGACTGGACCTTGCTGACAGCTATTAGTAGGGACACATATATCTTCTACAAATGTTCATACAAGCGTGTTTTTTTAATGTTTTGTTTTTTACATTTAGTCTGTCTGTCTGTGCGTGTGTGTGTGTGTAGAGCGATTCAGAGTAAACTACTGGACCGATCTTTATGACATTTTACATGAGAGTTCCTGGGTATGAAATCCCCAGACGTTTTTTTCTTTTTTTCGATAAATATCTTTTATGACGTCATATCCGGCTTTTTGTAAAAGTTGAGGCGGCACTGTCACACCTTCATTTTTCAATCAAATTGATTGAAATTTTGGCCAAGCAATCTTCGACGAAGGCCGGACTTCGGTATTGCATTTTCAGCATGGAGGCTTAAAAATTGATTAATGACTTTGGTCATTAAACATCTGAAAATTGTAATTAAAATTATTGTTTTATAAAATGATCCAAAATTACTTTTATTTTATTCTTTATCATGTTCTGATTCCAAAAACATATAAATGTGTTATATTCGGATTAAAAACATGCTCTGAAAATTAAAAATATAAACATTATGATTAAGATTAAATTTCCGAAATCGTTTTAAAAACAATTTCATCTTATTCCTTGTCGGTTCCGGATTCCAAAAACATATAGATATGATATGTTTGGATTAAAAACACGCTCAAAAAGTTAAAACGAAGAGAGGTACAGTAAAGCGTGCTAAACAGGCTCGTCACTTTCACTGCCTTTTGCACTAGCGGAGGACTACGGTCATTTAAAAAAAATTCAGTGCGTTCAGTTTCATTCTGTGAGTTCTACAGCTTGACTAAATGTAGTAATTTCGCCTTTCGCGACTTGTTAATTTCTATTTTGCTCAGGCATATATGTTCCAGCATACATGCATAGTGAATTCGAACACAATATAATAGACATACATATAAATAAAGAAAGAAACAAGAAAGAAAATGGAACAGTTTTGCGGCATAGACTAGATTAGTATTTCTTCAATAAATGCCAAAGATGTAGGGGGTTGTTATCTTGCAAGGCAACTTACATACTACGTCTGGTTTATTTTTAACACACACACACACACACACACACACACACACACACACACACACACACACACACACACACACACACACACACACACACACACACACACACACGTACACACACAGCAACCTCTCCAGTGCTTTGAAGACCTCGAACAGGTCGTCTTCTCTTTCCTCTTCTTCTTCGAAAAGGACAATGTCCTTTGAGGGAAGTTCTTTCATGTCACTGTAACTGGTCCTCCCTCTCTCCCAAGTTCGTCTTCATCTTCGTGTTTTCTTTCTTCTCTCCGCAGGCTACTACCAACGATCTTCTACTGCTAGCAAAGAGGGTAAGAGCAGGTAGATTAAGATCTTTGCTACTACTCCTCAAAGAAGGGTGGTTGTTCCATGGCAGCGGTCAAAGAAGACCATCATTTGCCATGAAGGTGTACACACCGCGGGCGCACGGTAGGGAACCAACTATAACTGCCTTTGAAGTTGGTGATTCTCTGTGTAAAGTTACTGACGCTTGGCTGTACCTCTTTCCTTTGACTGTGAATTACACCCACGTGTTATATACTGAGAGCGAATTTATGAGAGTGTCGGCCTTTTTCTTCTGGCACAAGCTTCTGACTTCTCTAAGCTTACAGAGTGATTCTTTACGGCACAAACAACCTGTGATGTCTTCTCAGGTGATCTAGAGTGTCACTGTTTCAGGTGTGTGTTTTTTTGGTGGGGTGGGGTGGGGGCAGTTTCTGTTGATCGCAGCGTTCTCAGCGAAGAGACAAAGTAACCGGAGTATTTTACTTTCCAAAATGGTGTCACTGTTGGTACATGCTGCGGCCAAAGTTCTCTTTCTGCCAGATGTTGCCAATATTTATTTTCTTCGGCAAACATGCCGAAGTGGCCACTGTAGTTTTGGCAGTTTTGGCCCCATTGGGAAACAGGTTAGGCAGTTGTTTCGAAATGACGGTAATGGTTTCGGTGATTTGCAAGACGTTTCAGCGTGTTGCTCAGTGTGGGCAACAATCGACTGCCCTGCATTATTGTTTGCGTATTCAGCACAAAGTGTAGCACATCTGATTTTAAGTGCTGCCCCTCAAAAAGGGGGCCGTTTGTGTACCAGGTAAAATATTTCAGCTGCTGAATAATTACAGAGGGGGAGGGGAGGGGGGTGGGGAGGCGGGCGGGCATACTCGATTAGAGCATTACATCTTCTTCTTGTCGTTCGCTGTTAGATCGTCAGTCCGGACTGCAGGGCGAAACGTGCTGTCCTCTCCAAGTCCTCTCTGGGGTCGTATAGCTTCTTTTGTAGTGCTGTCTCCTCTGGCCAGATGGTGTCTCTCAGAGCACTGTGGTATGGACAAGCCTGCAGGATGTGCTCTGCTGTCTGATTCTTGCCACACGGACATAAGGGGGGAGGGAACCAGCTTAGAGCATTACTAGTTCGAGTTCTGGAGTCAGACCTCAGAATAGCTGCACAAGAATCACTCATGCCCGAATAGATGAAGTACCATCTTGTCCGAAGCACAGGTCATCTTCTCTTTTTTTTCTCAAAGAAACTTGACCAGTTTTTGTGTGTGTTTTTTTCTGTGATCAATCATCATAGATTCGAATTCGTAGATGCGCACAAAGCCAAAGAAAGTCTCTCGGGATTCTAGCTGCCGTCAGCTTTGACGACCCATCTATAATCACCATGTGTGCTGTTTATTGTTTACATTTGCCGGATTCAAATTCAAATGTCGTAATCTGATTTTCTTCTGTCCTTGTTGCCTGTTTGCATGAGCTGACCTTTTGTTCTCGAAGGGGGAAACAGACTCAGATGTCAATTTGATTTGCTTTTCTGGCAGTAAATTGTCTGGATGCATGACATAACTTTATTTGTTTTCACTAAGTCGCGACACAGTGGCATTTTGTGTGGCGCACTGTCAGTTCGGTAATGATGTTAGTTACAAGAAGAGTTCTGTTTTGTCACAAACGGTTTCGTGGAGAAGGATGCGCAATATTAACCACTACACCCCATCACCGATCAAACCCTTATGTTTTACTCCGGATTTGTTGTCCTGTCCTACCCCCATCCCCAACCCCTACTCTCTCTGTCTCTGTCTCTCTTTCTTTCTTTTTTTCTCTCTTTTTCGTTCACCATGCAGTAATAAATGAACTTTTGAGTACAACGAAGACTATATATATACACACATAAACCAACTAAGGTTCATCATTTAAATATGTAATATAGGCTTGTTATTCTTCATGGCTTACGGACTTCAATTTCGTATGATTATGCTAAGAGGGTGTTCAGCTGGAACAATAAACACTGTTTGCAGCTTATATAGTGATCCAAATACCTTCACTATGACAACGAGAACAACCGGCACGGTTGGCCCTGTGGTAAGGCGTCCGCCCCGTGATCGGGAGGTCGTGGGTTCGAATCCCGGCCGGGTCATACCTAAGACTTTAAAATTGGCAATCTAGTGGCTGCTCCGCCTGGCGTCTGGCATTATGGGGTTAGTGCTAGGAATGGTTGGTCCGGTGTCAGAATAATGTGACTGGGTGAGACATGAAGCCTGTGCTGCGACTTCTGTCTTGTGTGTGGCGCACGTTATATGTCAAAGCAGCACCGCCCTGATATGGCCCTTCGTGGTCGGCTGGGCGTTAAACAAACAAACAACGAGAACAACTACTACTACTACTACTACTACTACTACTACTACTACTACTACTACTACTACTACTACTACTACTACTACTTCTACTACTACTACAACAACAACAACAACACAAACAACAACAACAATAACTACAACAACAACAACAATGGGACTTTATTTAAACAGTCCACCAAATCTCTTCACAGGAAGAAGGCCCCTAGCTGTTGCTTTCAATGTGTATGCCAGCAAGAGGCTTCCATGCTGTCTTTTGCCTCCAGTCGAGTTAACAACTGATATTCTGATTGCATGTCAACATGTCGAGCACTTTGCCTTCCCGTAAATCCCAATTAGCCCGGCTCCTGTCCTCGCTTTCTAATGTGGATCCACAGGCACACGCATTTGTGCCATTGCTCTTTCCGCGTTACAAGAAACGCCCCTGATCGGCATCTCTGACATTTTCTTCGGGTGCAGAAGCCGGTTTCATGGACTCACGATGGTCACACTGACTGTCGGACCACCGTTTCGTAACCCGACTGCGGTTGTCCGAACGTGATGCCTGGGGAGGGCAGCAAAGATCGTCTCATGAGTGCTGCAGAAGATCTCTGAGGGCAGCACTGTAATCGTTCAACTCGCAGAAGCACAGTCGGCCAATTTAAATATTTTTCATAAAAAAAACAGATTGTGTCGGATTACTGCATTTCACTCGTTCAATTGGGGTTGACCGACTGTGATGTTGGCCCATGAAAACGGCTCCTGACGTCAGTGGCACAGAAATGTTTTGTTAATACTATTCCTTTGAACAAAAGTGGCACTCTCCCTACTTGAAAAGTTTAAAACGTTGAACTCGTATTTTTCATGGTCCGCTAAATTTGATCAATATTGTTAATATTCACTGATACTCAGCGTGTGATTTCAACGTACGTATAATACTCTAAAACGTTGAACTCGATATTTTTTTATGATCCGCTAAGTACGATCAATATTGTTAATATTCACGAAGACTCTGCGTGTAATCTCAACGTACGTATACCACTCTATTCCGTTGAACTCGCATATTTCATGATCCGCCAACAATATAGATCATTGTCATCATTTTCACAAGCACTTGGGAAATAAATCTCATGTTCCCCGGGGAATAAATCCCCGGTTACCATAGTTGCAGGAAGCCCTATTACATTGATAATCAAAAGCAAACCCAATAGAAACGCTCGAGGATTCTTCGGCTCTTTTCATTGGCGTTTCCCCAGACCTAAACAGACGACAAGACACTGCTTTGCAAAGTTCCAAAAACCAACTGGCAAACTGGCAAAAGTAAACAAAAAAACAAAACTACTTCAATAAATTCGTCACAGACAAATGAAACCTACCGATATGTTATGTCTTCTTACAGAGTCATGGAGTGCGTGTATCTGTGTTTCGATACAGACGTTCGGAGAAACACGAACGTCAAGTTCAAGTAAAACGACACCTGACACACACATTTTGACCCGTGCACAAGACGTTGTATCGATAAACGAAGCACAAATAAGAAACAATAATAAAAGCAAAGAAAATAGCAACACGATATGCAAACATCTAACAAAGCCGAGCAAGCAGAATGACAGGTCTAATGAAAAACAAAGAGGTAGTCGGAAACAAGATCGCGATTCTTTCCTTCGCTGCACGACGCAAATTTTCTGTGACCTTTGACCAAACGTAGCTTCCACATTCGATCACTCAGCTTAATATTTACAACAGAAAGCCGAGGGGGTGGAATACCGAGATGAACCTACAGAACTGTGCATCCTCAAACCTGACATATTCATCCCAACTCATTTAATGAACTCAAAAACACAGAAAGTTGCTTTCACACGCCATCTTTGATTGCCAGTGGTTATCAAACCGGTACCCGTGTGGTTATCAGCACGGGACCCGTGTTTCAAAGCATGGCTCCCTGGGTTGATTGTGCACTTGTTTTCTCACTACCAAAATGATGACAAAAACGATGTTTGATGGTTTGTTGACAGACCAGCTTTTTTGTCGGTCCTCGGGGGGCATATCGACTTTTCGGTTTCATATTTATTGACCGCGGCCTTCGGCCTTGGTCAATAAATATGAAACAACAGACGAAATGCTCCCCCTCGGACAGACAAAAAAGCTGGTCTGTCAACAACCCATCAAACATCTTATAATATTGGTAATATTCACGAAGACTCTGCGTGTTATCTCAACATACGTATAATACTCTTTCTATTGTGAGCGGGTTTGGCCTCGGTGGCGGAGCTAGCGGCGCGTAGACTGAGAGCTGAGTGCTATCATGTTGTAGAAAATAGCTTCATCGCTATGCGAACCACAGAGGTCATTCAACCCAGACTAGTTTCAGACTCTACCACGAATTTACACAAAGAGCCGAGAAAAAAATAGCCAGTATTTTGATGTATATTATCTTAATCACAACAAAGCTCAATTTCAACCAATCCAACACCGCGGCTGACTCCCACCCGGTTGGCCTCAAGACTTTCCTTTTCTCTAAATTAGCCTCAGACTACAGTGCCCCGCTACAGCCCTCCCCCCCCCCCCCCACCACCACCACCCACCTCACCCGCAAGCCTAAATCAGAGCAGTTATAAATAGCCAGCCATGTACATAATTATTAGTTAGAATTTTCTTTTGTTTTTCATGCTTATATTTGAGTGCCATGCCTCTCTGTTTGTGTTGTTGCCTTGTCATCTTGATGGGATTTATGCGTAAGTGTATATGAGTGTGCATGAGTTGTTAATGCGAAAGAATGTGCATGAGTGCGCCTTGAGTCGCCTTGTGGTGAGATATGTGCGCGTTATAAATTATCGTATTATTATTATTATTATTATTATTATTATTATTATTATTATTATTATTATTATTATTATTATTATAAAGTAGGCAGTATATAGAGAGAATACTACATGGTTTGCCGTGTCGTACGTAGCCTTGGCAGATCTTAGGTGGTGCACGCGCTCGTTTGCAATCGGAGGAAGGTGTGCGTCCAGAAGCTACCTCAGCACCCTATTTATGGTAACGCGACCTTGTGTTTCCTGAAATAAAACCGTTTCTCTGTCTGCGATTATACGCCAAAGGATGGCCTACCATAGCGAGCAATCTTGAGTCGCGCTATGGATTGGCCTAGGCTTTGTCAACTCGGCTCATTGTCGTTCGTTCATCTCTGGAGACCAAAAAAGCTTGCCTTGTGACTGGATCAATATCAAAACGAGCGAAAGAACTAAAGTCGTGTCGAGTTACAGGCACACTCTTTCCTATGAAAACAGCATGGCCACACCATCTCAGCAGATTTTGTGTCAACAAATATTGTTGAAAACAGTGTTACGAACAATAGCCGCTGCTTTCAAACTATTCCTGGAAAAACAGACATTCACATGAACTCTTATTTTCCCAGGACGATCGAAGACTGGAACCATCTACAGGACGATCAAGTTCTGGCAGGATCTGTGGAGAACTTTAAATCTCATCTCCACCCAGTCTAGGACTTATTTATATGCGCTCCTCCCTTCCGTTGATCAAATGCCAGAAGTGGTTTTTTAACGTATTGTCACAGACACAGATACAGATCAGCTTTTCCCAAGCTGTTACATGGGACAAGAGCATCCTCCACTGAGAAAAACAGACCAAAATCAGCAATTTGTAGCTTGGAATAACATGCCAAAAACTACCAAAATCAGCTACCTGTTCGGTACCTTGGGAAAAACACTAAAAAAATCACCAACCTTTTTTAATCTTAAAAAAAATCCCAAAATCAGCAAGCTGTTTGGTACTTAGAAGAAGAAAAACCACATTCCAAAATGAGCAACCTGTTTGGTACCGGTGATTTGTCTTGTGGTTTTTGCAGACCTGGGAACCCATACGATTTCGCCGTATTGTGTACGCTTGATTGTCTAAGATACGATCAGTACGGTCGGTGGAAAAATATGATCAAATTAATGTCCAAACTTCTTTTCTTCATATGCGCATCTCGGAGCCGATCCAGTATTTTGGATGTTCGAATGCTGTGTGGACATTTTTCTGAAAGTACACCTTGTTTCTTTGAGAATGTTCCAAGTGCAAAACAAGGGTAACCATGCAGGTCTGTTTTTGCGTTGCTATGGTGACTGACACCCATGTCAACCTGCGAAATTAATTCGGCATGCATTCCCACTCTTACCCAAAACAGCCAGGCTGTTTGCTGTTTACATGTACTGTGTCTATGTGGAAGGATGTGCTAACCACACGTTAAAATCCCAAACAGCTGAGATTGTTGACATGATGGTTTCCATTGGAAGGAAGCTATCTTTAAATGTACTATCTAATTGACTGGACCGATGCGCGAAGACAGTAAATGCTAGTGAACACGCACACACAACATCCCTCGGATTTTGTCTACAATATCTGCTTCCTAGTCTCTGTTGCAATAGCCCGTGATAGAAAGTCAAGGATAGGAAAGGACATTGAGCTTTTGATCATTTAATTGCGCTGTTGTTGTTGTTGTTGTTGTTGTTGTTGTTGTTGTTGTTGTTGTTGTTGTTGTTGTTGTTGTTGTTGTTGTTGTTATGGCACTCTCCAGATATGTTTCAAGTTTGTTGTTTGTTTGCGGGAAAAACAATGCAATGCAACAATGTGAAGTAACAAAACTGTCTGTAGTGCATGTAATCACGTTGTAGCAAATGAATTCGTTGAACACGAAGCAAATGTTTTAACCCGTGACCTTCACAATGTTGTCAACTGTGAATTTGACCTCACTCTGAGTTACACTTCCTTCTTTGTCGTCTTCTTCTTCTTCTTCTGCGTTCGTAGGCTGCGACTCCCACGTAGTTACGAGTGGGTTTGTACGTGTATGACCGTTTTCCCCCAGGGTCATTCTCAGATTACTGTCCCATCAACATTTACAACCATCATTTTCCATCAAATCAACTACATGCTGTATCTGTATTGTGTCTCAAGGAATACAATTATATGTTTTCAACCCAAATTTGACTACTTTTTCATTGCACATTTGTTTGACATTTTAGTTTGCTAAAAATCGGCCATTTTGTGACATGTGTCTCTTGACGAAAAACAGACGTTTATCTACAGTAAACTGAGAGTGAAGAGTGCAAACAAAGTGTACAGGAGCAAAGAGATTATGTGCATGTTTATGACCACAATATTCGTTAAAAACAAAATTCGTTGTTTACGCAGTAATTTGACCGGGCCCAAAATGCTGTTCGGTCGAGACATCGTGTCACAAATTATCCGGCACAGATAACCACTCATGGGCACACAATAACAATGTGTTGGATCTACCTTGCAGGGACACTTTATTTGTACACATTACTGCTACACAAACACAGCTTTTGTTACAAATTATATAGGTTTTTTTGCCGGTAATTGCAACATGAATCTCAGAGGAGGTCTTGGTGTCACACCTCGACCGAACACGACGGTTTAGCATTTAATTAAATAATGAACAATATTTTTTTTAAATACTTGAACACAATTTCATCCTGGCATTAGCCTGGAACCAGAAATGCGCACAACAGTAGAAATGGTTGGTTATTGAGCGCGAGACTTGCAGTTTAACTTCCGTGTCTGTCAAATTGTCAATGCCTCGACCGAACATGGTTTTTGACGGTTACGTACTTTGCCGCTCCATATAAGGGAAACCAACAAGTTTCTTTAAGCTTTTTGTCCACTTATAGTTTATCACACCCTATTATATTGCACATGAAGTTTTCAACGATTTTCTTTTAACTTTATTTTTCAATGACTATGTGAGAATGTCACGCTTTTGGACCATGACTCTGAGAATGACCCCCCACCATTTAGGCAGCCGTACTCCGTTTCCGGGGGAAGCTGCAGTTCCAAATAACTACCATTAAGCAGCCAGGTCAAATTAACATAGGCATAGATGTACGATTATTTTTCTTCCTCTAAGATCGTTCTTTGCAGGCTTGCACTGATCCAGCCTAGAAAGCCTGACAGAGCTCGACTAATTAACAAACAGAGCGAATTAACTTATTTTTGTGCGGCTATTTCAGTATCATTGCCACATCGAACAACGCTGATAGACTGACAGGCAGGCTAGGCTATTACTATTAGCTGTGTGCGTGCATGCCAGCTCGCCGTTAACAACAAATCCCGGCATTAACCAGGTCTTGTAACATCCATGCTGATTTCACTTATATATTTGATGCTGCGTAAGATTCTCCAGAAAAGGAGCTAACTTCAGACGATGAGTTCAGCTCTAAAATTTGTTATTTTGTTAAAAAAATCGTTGAGCTGGTTGTATGACGCTGTTGCACAATGGTAAATACTACCTAAGCTGAACAATCCTTCTCATTGCGGTCAAAGCGCATGCGCCAATCTTGGACTTAAAAAATGCGACCCTTTGACCGAACGAACCATGGGTTAGGTATAGGATTAGGGTTAGGATTAGGGTTAGGGTTTGGGTAAGGGTTAGGGTTAGGTTGTTCACGACCTGAATAATCTCCCCATGTTAGCGCATGCGCATTGACCGCATTGAGAGGGATTGTTCAGGCAGAGTTTTCAGTTCGTGACACCGCCATTCTAGCAGACTTGCTGAACGTTTCCACGAAGGGGGAAAAGAGACAAGTATTGCAGAGAAAATAAATCCCAGGGGCATCCTTGGTTACATCTGAACTGCCGTATTTCGTGTATCTGGCATGAAGGGTAAGTGTTTCGCAATTCCTGATCAAAGTCAGAGGGAGACGTATTAATCAAACACATCAAAGTGAAGGAAACATGGCACCTGCATGTATGTAACTTCTCATGGCGTTTTTGAACTCGCCTGAGGCGCAATACTGTATATTTATACTTTAAAATGTCAAGAGTTGTTTTCGATTAGACTGGGAAAGCGAAAAGCTCTAATGTTTTGTCCTGTTTCTTTTATTCTTTATTTTTTTTACTTCTTCTGTTTACTCTTCTTGTTGTTAAGGGGGAGGGGAGGGGGAGGGGTAACTCCTTTGAAAACAAGAATTTGCTGTGGCTTGAAGAACACAGTACAGTTGCAATCTGAGACATACGTCCAGAGAGAACCGAACACTTAAAGTGGATGTCTTGGTTTACAGTTCTGCTCACTATCTCCGATCTGTCAGGCTTTTTCAAGGGATAAGCCCATCACTCTATTTGGACACACGCCAAAACTCAACAACCAGGGTTCTTTCTGCGCAGAGTAGTGTTTTTTGCTCACCTAATACCCCAGTCACACAGACACGCCGCTTCTACTCCGTTGTAAAATTGTCGGAGAGCGTGGTCAATCGTTGGCCAAACGTCGGAGGATCTCCATGAGCGTGGTTTGGTCGAGGTGGGATCTGTTAGGTCGCGAAGCTGCACCCTCTCCCTACGCTTACTTTTTTTTTACTGCACAAAACAAGCGTAGCCGGGTCTGGGCGCAGTACAGTCGTGATGTAGTTTTGTTTATGGCCCCCGTCACACAGCTCTACGTTTTTACGACGACCATGCCGATCACTCCGATCTGAAAAAAGTTATGAAGTCGGGGCTCGCCGTCAAAATCCAGCACAATCATGGCGAATACAAAAAAAAACTACATCACGACTGTACACGACTACGCTTGTTTTGTGCAGTTCAACATAAGCGTGGGGAGAGCGTGCAAGCTTCCCGACCTAGCAGATCCCACCCCGACCAAACCACGCTCAAGGAGATCCTGCCACGTTTGGCCCACGATTGGCCACGCTCTCGGACACTTTTCCGTCGTAGCAGAAGCGGCGTCTATATTATGTGACTGGGGTATTAGTGCCATGTGCTGGATTTTGACGGCGATATGCCCCTATTTGATAATTTTTTTTCTGATCGGCATGGTCGTGGTAAGGACGCAGCGCTGTATGACCGGGCTCTTAGTAATCAGTGTA
>NC_090246.1:88084406-88099406 GCF_037325665.1 Littorina saxatilis | reverse complement strand
AAAGAGAGCTTAGCCCCCGGCAGCAACAAGGGAGCGATTTGTCTGACTGCTGGAATGACCGGAAAAGAGGGTCATGTTTGATCGGGAGTCTTGTTTATTTGGAGCCAGAGCCCTGGGCAGTTCCACAGAAATTAATAATACAGAATGGATCTCAGTGTCACTCGAATGTTCTTGGCTAATGGTTTTGGTCTCTATGTCTGGGAATTTTGTAGGGTTTTGTTTTGTTTTGACGTTAGTTGAGTCAGTTACCGGGGGACGTTTTGAAAAGCCTGAATGTGCAAGGGCTTGTTTGTTTTAGATATCTTGCTTCCCGTGTAACGAATAAGGCGCGCGCGCTTGCACACACACACACTCACACACACGCACGCACGCACGCACGCACGCACCCACACATTCAAACACACACACGCACACGCACAAACACACACACAGACACACTCACACACACACACACACACACACACACATACACACACACAAACACACACACACACACACAAGCACTTACCAGCTGTTTGTCAGAACCAACAAATATACTTGGTAAACGTATTTTCAACAAGCGGTTTTGTTACGTCTTGTGTTTGTTCCTCTTTCTGAAATAGACTTTAACATTTGATAATAAAAGAAAAACATTGTCTTTCACAAACGCCACAGATCCACACCCTGGCAACTTCATGTGAAGAGTTCCTCAATTACGATATTTTTTCCGTAAGTGACACCTATTTCAATCTTCAAAATGAACTCAGCAACAGCAATTCGCAACCGGCACGGTTGGCCTAGTGGTAAGGCGTCCGCCCCGTGATCGGGAGGTCGTGGGTTCGAACCCCGGCCGGGTCATACCTAAGACTTTAAAATTGGCAATCTAGTGGCTGCTCCGCCTGGCGTCTGGCATTATGGGGTTAGTGCTTGGACTGGTTGGTCCGGTGTCAGAATAATGTGACTGGGTGAGACATGAAGCCTGTGCTGCGTTTTCTGTCTTGTGTGTGGCGCACGTTATATGTCAAAGCAGCACCGCCCTGATATGGCCCTTCGTGGTCGGCTGGGCGTTAAGCAAACAAACAAACAAAAAACAATTCGCAATCTCTTCCGGAAACAACTCTGTGCAACACGAGAACATTACTCCCACGAGATTTTTGCTCCGGAGTAAAACTTTCGTACGAAAACGTTACTCCCTTTACGAAACAATTATTCCACTATAACACGAGAAAATTAGTCCCCACGACAGGTGTGTTCCGAGTTAACATTTCGCACGAAAATGTTACTCCTCTGACGAATAAATTACGAATAAATTACTCCACCCTAACACGAGCAATTTACTGCCCACGCCAGGTGTACGCAACTGTTATTACTCCCTTGTCCCCTGTTAGTCATGGTGTGGAAGGGGTGGAGGGAGGGTAGCGCGACATTCGTTTGCGCGAGATCACGTATTGGCATCATCCCTTCGCCCGCATCCCATTTTCGCGTACGAGATTTGTTACTGGAAGTACAAATTTGGGGAGTAAAAATTTCGTGGAGGGAGTAATTTGTTCGTTTCTCTGGGAGTTCTTTTCTCGTACGACAGGTGTACTCGGAGTAAACATTTTGTAAGAACATTTTGACTCCAGAGTCAATTTTTCGTGGAGTAAATATTTCGTGTTACACCGGTGCTTACGTTGAAAGATGCTCTTTTTCCGTGTCAAAGCGTGCTGCGATCTGTGGTGAGCAACGTGATCGCCTACACCAGAGAGAATGCATGTGTCTGTAATGGTTTCGTACAGAGAGGAGAGCGTCGATAATGTTCCTTTTTACATTTAGTCAAGTTTTGACTAAATGTTTTAACATAGAGGGGGGAATCGAGACGAGGGTCGTGGTGTATGTGTGTGTGTGTGTCTGTCTGTGCGTGTGTGTGTGTGTAGAGCGATTCAGACTAAACTACTGGGTAGATCTTTATGAAATTTGACACGAGAGTTTCTGGGTATGATATCCCCGGATATTTTTTTCATTTTTTCGATAAATACCTTTGATGACGTCATATCCGGCCTTTTGTAAAAGTTGAGGCGGCACTGTCACACCCTCACTTTTCAATCAAATTGATTGAAATTTTGGCAAAGCAATCTTCGACGAAGCCCGGGGTTTGGTATTGCATTTCAGCTTGGTGGCTTAAAAACTAATGAGTGAGTTTGGTCATTAAAAATCGGAAACTTGTAATTAAAATTATTGTTTTATTAAACGATCCAAAAACAATTTCATCTTATTCTTCGTCATTTTCTGATTCCAAAAACATATACATATGTTATATTTGTATTAAAAACAAGCTCTGAAAATTAAAAATATAAAAATTATGATCAAAATTAAATTTCCGAAATCGTTTTAAAAACTATTTCATCTTATTCCTTCTCGGTTCCTGATTCCAAATACATATAGATATGATATGTTTGGATTAAAAACACGCTCAGAAAGTTAAAACGAAGAGAGGTACAGTAAAGCGTGCTATGAAGCACAGCGCAATCGCTACCGCGCCAAACAGGCTCGCCACTTTCACTGCCTTTTGCACTAGCGGCGGACTACGTTCAGTTTCATTCTGTGAGTTCCACAGCTTGACTAAATGTAGTAATTTCGCCTTACGCGACTTTTTTTTCGTTTGGGAAAACGCTTAAAGCGTGCCCTTTTAATCAATAAACAATAGCATTATATATCATTCTTGGTACCTGTATGTTTAACTGTACATTAATCTGTGTCACAGAAAATGTAACATTTACTTTTAATCAGATGATTGTCATGCCTAGAGATGCGCCAATACCAGAATAAGATGGAGTTTGAAAGCTTTTACTTACACACAAGTTGCCGAAAATGGTATTTTCCCTCGGTTTTCCCTCGTTTTTACCCGGTAATGACCTTGTCGTGACCTCCACAATTGATGTCTGATAATCGGATGATTGTCATGTCTAGAGATGCGTTAATCCCCCCAAAAAATAATTGAATTTGAAAGCTTTTTCTTGCAAACAGTTGCAGAAAATGGTACTTTCCCTCGGTTTTCCCTCGTTTTTGCCTGGTAATGACCTTGTTGTGACCTTTAAATAACGCGAGACTCAACTATATTTTACGTATTGTAAAGCGTTCATGTAGCCCTAGACGCGTGTAAAGTTTCAAAGCTCTAGCTTAAGAAACGGGCGAATAATCGAACGCAGTGTTAAGTTGTTCATCTAGGAATTGCCTTGAAGACAGCAAGCCTTACGCTGACGATCACGAAGGCTCTCCTGCTACAGTACTCAGATGAGTCACAAAGTTCATTTTTCAAATATTCAGCATCATTATATTGGCTCTAGCTCTTATCAGAACTAATGCTAACTCTGAAAATAGAAATACATTATGCTCTGAACCAGATTGAGGAAGACTACTCCCCTCTGTTATGTTTTGTTTCAAGCTGTAAACACTATCACTAGCATTTTTACCATAGCATTAAACCAAAAGGCACCATTAAGTTGTCATATTTTGCTCGTGCATTGCTAAATGTATGTAAATAAACTTCGAAAGTCAGAAATGGGGTTCTGGAAACTAATCATGTCACACTGAACTCGCACCACAAAGCGACATTATTTTTCAGGAAACGTCTCGCACGCTTTACTGGGCTGGGGGTTAGGAAGATTGGAAGGTCATAGTGACATAGTATATGGTTCAAATCCATTCATATTTTACAGATATTATGTGAATACATCATACTTGACGAAAACATATCCATTGAAGCCAAACAACAATACTAGTCTTGTGTGAATTTATTTGTAATCAAAACTTACCTTCATTTTGGACGACGTCTTTCTTGGATTTAGGGTAGGGTTTATAATAATGATACTTTCACCAGCATCCTCGGCGGGGTCATGCCAATACGTCCCAGTACCATTGTGTCCCAGTACCATTGCGTCCCAAAAAAATGCCGTCTCATTGCGTCCCATTAAGCAATCCCATTGGGTCCCAATACCATTGGGTCCCAGTGCCATTGCGTCCCGTACCATTGCGTCCCAACAAAATTGCGTGTCGATAGGTCCCAAGAAAATTGCATCTCGATACGTCCCATAAAGGAATCCCATTACGTCCCCGTACCATTACGTCCCAACACAATTGGGCAGTGTGTGTGTGTGTGTGTGTGTGTGTGTGTGTGTGTGTGTGTGTGTGTGTGTGTATGTATGTGTGTGTGTGTGTGTGTGTGTGTGTGTGTGTCATAGATATTGTACGACAGAGTAGGTCAGCGAAAGGATGAAAATGAACAGTGGATTTTATAAGTACGGAGTATCTTACCTTAGGCCTATATTATCCGAGTAATTTCAAGCTTCAAGATTGCATAAATTCACGTAGCAATAATGTTGAAGCCTGTATATGCACTTACTTGACACATTTATTTTTTTTTCTTTTCTATTGTGTTTTGTAAAAAAAAAAATGTTAATGTTGTTGTTGGTTGTTGTTGTTGATGATGATGATGATGACGACGACGAGATGATGATAATGATGATGATCGTGGAGAAGAAAAGAAGAACAGCTAGTTGAAGGCCTCTATAATGTTCCTTTTTTTAATTTTTTTTAGGCGTGTGTTACTCACAGTACCTGTTTATGTAAAGTAACATAACAGTTTCCCGCCCAATAATATTTAATTCAAGTGTCTTCGATTTATGAATCCAAAAGGAATTTTGATCGCAGGAGGGTTGCAGAGTAATATGTTAAATGTTAAACATGTACATACGAACCAGGATTTTACCAGAATATGCAGTTGTTGATTTTTAAAGATACGGTTGTGTTTGTTCAGTCATTAAACATGAAGAAAAATGAAATGATTTGTTATTGAAACATCGTCCCATGTAGAACTAGTCTACGTCACTGATTGTGCATGTATGTATATTCTTGCGCGCGCGCGTGTGTGTGTGTGTGTGTGTGTGTGTGTGTGTGTGTGTGTGTGTGTGTGTGTGTGTGTGTGTTATGTCCGTGTGTATGTAGGTGTCTGTGTCTACATTTGTGCGTGTATGGGTTTCGTTATCTGTGTGTCTCGGTGTCTGTGTGCTGAAGGTTCGATGACTGGGCAGTCAGTCTAGCTTTTCTCAGAAACGGGTTTAAACATCGTCTACTCAGTAAATAAGCCTACAGTCATGTCATGCTCGGTTACATACAGTGGAATACAAAGCGGTGTACTGTACTGTTTCGGTATTTTTCTTTGTGTCGAGCACCGCTAAAGCATATATTAATTTTACACTTCGGTTTAGGTTAGCGTGCTTCAGTTCATTTTAAAAGAAAGAACATGGTTACCTCAGAAAACCTGTAAGGAAAGCAAGGAGCGCCTCAAAACAAACAAATTGACATGCACTATCTTTTACAGTTTCTGATTAGGCCTATATCGTGAAGGATTTTTTTCTCCCATGAACAAACATTTATTTATTTATTTTTATTTTTTTCCACTTCACCTCATCTCGACTAACCGGTACACATCTTTTTATTTTATTTTTATTTGTGAAATACTGCTATGTACCGACACCATTTTTATTACAAATCGTGTTGAACGCGTTTTGTAATACAAATTGTGTAATCCGAACACGATTTGTAATAAATTTATTACAAAACGCACTTTTATTACAAAACGTGTCGCTACACTGCTACAGTAACATCTCAGAAATTAAATTCACTAGTATTGGGACCTAATGGTACGGGGACGCAATGGCACGTAATTGTATTGGGACGTAATGGTACTGGGACGCAATGGTACTGGGACCCAATGGTATTGGGACGCAATGGTACTGGGACGCAATGGTACTGGGACGTAATGGTACTGGGACGTAATGGTACTGGGACGTAATGGTACTGGGACGTAATGGTATGTTCCCTCCTCGGCCAAAGCAGTCGCAAATTGTTTTGTGATAATCAAAAGATACCAACTAACACATTTATATGTAAAACGTACCAGTTTGAGTTCGTAATTTGGCTGAGAACTTCTTTTTTCAGAGGCAAGCGTCTGAAATGCTTGTGCATCACTCTTCAGGGTATAGTTGAACTTTGACTGAGAAGAGAAAGTGCGCCCTTGAATAGTCTTGTTAACATCGATTTTTATGTTCGGCAGGCCCCAAGCTTTCAAAAAATACCCATTTGGTGGAGTCCGCTTTTGGTTGCACGGTCAGCCCTCCGCCGTGACGGAGTATTAGGGCTAAACCTCCTCACGCGATTCCGAGGTGTTTTGATTTTTCCACTCTGTCAACCGTTTTATCTTTCGAAGTTTTCTTCTTTCTTTCTTTCATTGGAAACGCAATTGTACGAAAAACGTGAATGCCAAGCAGTCTTTTTCTGCCCAGAAATCCCAAAGGTTCGTGTTACACACTCCCCCCCCCTCCCCCCTTGTGAATGCAAGTGGTTTATTTTGATCCTGTCATTCTGTCACGCGTGTTTTTTCTCGCATCATGTTCTTTCTTTCTTTCATTATTTCTTTCTGATTCGCTCTTTCACAAAACTCTTCCGACCACCATTACTCCCGAGTCTACAAGAAAGGAAAACCAAGACAGTTGCTGCATCACGTGACCCTCGGTTGACATGGCAATCAGTCAGGGAATACGCCCCCTAGCGGCAAAGTTATGTTTGCTGTAAGTGATGCTCCGACCTGTCATCACTACACTTACCATTCGATCTGCTGTCAACGTCGACCCTGGGGGCGATCCACAGGAAGCATGGGTAGTAAGGGGAGGGGGGAGGTCGGATGGTGGTGGACTTAGTGCTCTGGAAGGCCCACGGAAATGGGGAGGGGGGGGGCGTTGCGTGAGAGGGGGAGGCTCTGACTCTGATTCTGATTCTCTCTCTCTCTGTCTCTCTCTTTCTCCGTTTATCTCTCTCTTTCTCTCTCTCTTTCTCTCTCTCTCTCTTTCTCTCTCTTTCTCTGTTTCTCTCTCTCTCTATGTTTCTCTCTCTCTTTCTCTCTCTCTTTCTCTCTCTTTCTATCCCTCTCTCTTTCTCTTTCTTTCTATCCCTCTCTTTCTATCCCTCTCTTTCTATCCCTCTCTTTCTATCCCTCTCTCTTTCTCTTTCTTTCTATCCCTCTCTCTCTCTCTCTCTCTCTCTCTCTCTCTCTCTCTCTCTCTCTCTCTCTCTCTCTCTCTCTCTCTCTCTCTCTCTCTCTAACACACACACAGACACTGGATTGTTTGGGGTTGTTATTAGTTATTTCTAATATGCTGACTGTTATCAAATCAGTGATAACAGACATGTTGAGGAAATTAGGCAGGCGAATTCGGATATATTTTACGAGACATGTCTGTTTAGTTATCATTTGCTAACAGTCAACATATTAGAAATAACGGGTTTTTTACCATGAACTTTATTTCGACCAAAATAAAATTCGAACTGACTACGCAACTCTACCAGACAGAACAGCCAACGGGGACGGGATTGAACCGAGGCTGGTGTGACCTTATGCACATGACCTCATGCAGCCAATCACACACTTGACATCATGAATATTAACAGCTGACAGGTTCTCACGCAACACTCTCACATCAGGTTCAACAACCCTTTTGCTTTGCTTTGTCTAGTCTACTAGATATGGTCAGATTCATTATCAACATAAAACAGTAAGGAGATAATTTAAAACTGCATTTGAAGTAAACTGAGTCGTACAATTTTATTTTGAGTCATTCCTCAGAACTTTTACCATGTAAGTTTCAAGCGAGCCGAGCACATGTCATTTTCAGAAGGTGGGTGGTGCCTGTATTCCCACCCCCGCCGACAAAGATGGCTTTTCGGTATTTAGCATGGTAATGGGTTTTATTGTTAAAAATAAAAATTGTCACTCCTTAGAATAAGTCAACCTGAAGTTTTAAGTTCGAAGTTTTAGTTTGTCTTTCTTAATTTTAGAGTGATAAATAAAAAGGGTCCCTGCCTGACCGTTATAACATTTGGAGGGTTACCTACAATCAGCCCTGATTGGTCGGCTAGTGATATGGTTCACTAAAATGGTAATAAACGGGGATACAGTTTTCGATGTGAGGGTGGAGTGGCGAGAGTATTGAGAAGTGAAGGAAGATTGAGGGGGTAATGGAGTGCAGTCGTCTCGTATTTTGGTCGGTGCAATGATCGAGCTGTACAATCTCCTCCGAAAGCGGCGTATGGCTGCCTAAATGGCGGGATAAAAACGAGCATTCACGTACATATCCACTCGTGCAAACACACGAGGGTACGTGGGAGTTTCAGCCCATGAACGCAGAAGAAAAAGAGTAGAGCTGTAGAATGTAGAAGCTGTCCAGGGCAATCTGTGTGTATGCAGTTACTCCCAGACAAACCATCGTCATGTCCTCCTGATTTCACCCTACACCTCTTGTGTCCTGCTCCGTTTTCGTTCCTTGCGGGTTCTTGTTGTTGTTATGTGTAGTCCTTGTTGCTTCTGCCCTTCTTCTTCTTCTGTGTGCCTCCGCAAAGATTGTGAACACCGACCTCACGGTTAGCGTCTCAGGTGTTGTTGTTGTTGTTGTTGTTGTTGTTGTTGTTGTTGTTGTTGTTGTTGTTGTTGTTGTTGTTGTTGTTGTTGTTGTTGTTGTTGTTGTTGTTGAATACACACAGAAGAAAGTTAATTGTGACTGACAACCCAACAAACGTTTCTTGTTGTATGATTATGTGGCAGTTAGTGCCTGTCATGTGTGATGTGAATAAAAGTTGCTTAGTGGCAATTAGGGACCGACGTGAGTGAAGACGGTTGCATGTGTCCTCGAACAATGTTGCTCTAATTATGCTAGATCAGTGCCCCAATCAGGGCATTCGAGTTTATGAACCGGTTAACTATGTCCACCTTTGTGAGCTTCCTGCAGACATGTACGCACGCGAGTATGGAAAGCCGTTTGGCTCATAACCATTACACGCGTAATAAAAAATAAATACACGCGTAATAAATGATTAATACGCGTGTAATAAATGATTAATGCGCGTGTAATTTATCTTTTTTCTTATGCTATGGAATAGCATAATGATTAAATACACGTGTAATAAATATTTCATACGCGTGTAAGAAATGATTATTACGCGTGTATTAATTATTTCTTACACGCGCATGAAATATTTATTACGCGTGTATTAAATATTTTTTACACGCGCATGAAATGATTATTACGCGTGTATTAATTATTTCTTACACGCGCATAAAATATTTATTACGCGTGTATTAAATATTTCTTACACGCGCATGAAATATTTATTACGCGTGTATTTAATCATTTCGTACACGTGTATGACATTTTTATTCCACGTGCATTTAATCATTTCTTACACGCGTATAAACTATTTCCTGCATGTGTATTTAATCATTTCTTACACGTGCATGAAATATTTATTACACGCGTATTTAATCATTTCTTACACGCGCATGAAATAGTTATTACACGCGTATTTAATCATTTCTTACACGCGTAAAAAATGATTATTACACGCGCATTAATCATTTATTACACGCGTATTAATCATTTATTACGCGTGTATTTATTTTTTATTACGCGTGTAATGGTTATGAGCCAAACGGCTTTCCATACGCGAGCACGCACACACTCACATACGCACGCAGGGACGCACGCACGCAGGGACGCACGCACGCGAACTGAAATGTAACTGATGCTAATGGAACTCGGTATAAGAGCTCTTGTGCAACAACGCAGTCAGCTGAATGGTGCCAGTGCAGTGCCTGAATCAGGGCGATCTAGTTCATGCGCTGATATATTAAGTAATGTCAGGTTTCACTCTTTTATGCATACACACGCGCATTCGCACACACGCATATATACATATACGCACACACGCGCGCACGCACGCAAGCACACATACCCCTCACACACACACACGCACACACGCAAACACACACACACACACTAACACACTAACACACTAACACACACACACACACACACACACACACACACTAAACTACCCCCACCCTCCCCCACCCCCCCCCACAAACATACACACATTTCTTAAAGAAACGGCACGGAATGTACTTGGGGGAAAGAAAGGAAGTCTCCTCGTTCAATGGCCATAAAAGACGTGGTGTGACCGGCTCCATTCCCAAACTCATCAATCCTCGTCCATTTCAGCTCAACCCAGATCAGCCATTTGGCTTTCCCGTGACGCCATTTGACCCAGCCACGCAGGCGTTTTTACCATCAATTGTGTGAAACTTCTTCTTCCTTTTTCTGTTTTCTGTAGCAAAAGAGTGCGTGAAGGGATGTAATCAGAACAAAGGGCGCTAACTAATATTGATTCTTTCAACCTCTGTTCTTTTTTCTGTCTTTTTTTGCAGAACCACGAGCAAGTGACAACGTTAACAGACGAGCAAGTTGCTGGTGAGTTGGCTTTTATTCCATTGGCTCACTTTAGTTGTCGATGAGTCTTAGTAATGAGCGGCGTCCGGCTGTATGGACGGCCGTCTGTAGGTGAGCAACATTCTTAGAGTTGATGTTTTATCAGATGCTTTTGAAGTTGGAGCTTTGAAACTTTACACACTTCCGGTGTGTAAGGACCTGATTACATGAACTAAGTCTGGTTGAGCCTCATCAGATAGATTTCAAGGTAGCAACGGGTTCGAGTTCGAGTAATAGAATGGACAGTTATTATTTTCTCCAACTTTTCAGAAGCTACAGCTCTGAAACTCTATATAAATAAAGTTTGATTACCATCAGATATTGCTCAATTTGTTGACCCTCGACACATTTCAAGGTCACACGGGATACTGAGGGCGTAAAATAAAATTAAAATAATAAAACATTCTTCAATGTTGATGCTAGTTCTTTGAGGGTTCGTGGACTTTCAGGGCTTGGTTACCTCTATAAGTAAATCTCTCTCTGTCTGTCTTTCCCCCCTCCCTCAAACTCTCTCTGTCTCTCCCCCCTTCAAACTCTCTCTGTCTGTCTCTCTCTGTCTGTGTGTCTGTCTCTCTCTCTCTCTCTCTCTCTCTCTCTCTCTCTCTCTCCCTCTCTCTCTCTCTCTCTCTCTCTCTCTCTCTTTAAGTCTGTGTGTGTGTGTCTCCCTCTCTCCGCCCCTTCCCTTTCTCTGCCACCCCCCCTCCGCCTCCGCAATCTTAGTCAATCTCACACAGGTTGCTCATTAGCACTAATGCATGCGGCTTCTTCTGGTTAGTCATAATGGCCCAGACTGCTTGAGCACATGATACATGACATGGACGCACGTAGGTTAAGCAATCTTTGGCCTATTTCTGAACTCAGTAGTTAGTGGGTTAGTCAGAGGGCTCTCACTGGTAGCTTCATCAAAGATGTAGCCATGAATATCAAAGATGTAGACTTCACATTGTAGTAATTAGGCTGATTGTCAGTGATAATATTTTATAGAGCAATGTGTTATTCATGGATATGTGTGTGATTGCACGTTAACTAATGTTAGGTTGTCGTAGTATTTTGATCGTGCAGCGCTTTAAGCAGGGTTCAACTCTGGATACATGCACTATATAAATAGTATGCATTATTATCCTTGTGTGTGGACAGAGGCTAGTGCAGACCTGGGAACCCGTACGATTTGTGACCCTCCACCACGGAATGAGTCGCATGTCACCTTTGCATGATTTTCATATTTTGTACATTTTCCTAAAGAGTTTTTATGCTCTATCCAGTGGTGAAAACCGTTTTAGAAAAAAGCGAAAAATGTTTGAGTTATAAGCCTGTGACTAAGGTGACCCTCACACTGTTACCAGACACTCTCCGGACTTATATCAAGCATAGCGCAGAACCGCGCAAAGTGACAGTCATGCGACTCATTTCGTGGTGGAGGGTCACATTTCGCCGTATTGTGTACGCCTTTCTGTCTAAAATACGATCAGTACGTTTAGTTGACGTCGCGATATAACCTTCGTGGTTGAAAACGACGTTAAACACCAAATAAACAAACAAACAAACAAACGTTTAGTTGAAAAACAAATACGACGAGAAATATTCCTAGACTACTTTTCTTCACAAGAGCATTCCTGTCATTCCTGTGTATTTTACTGGGGCACTGTTTACTTTAATGATTAAAGATAACTGTATAACTCGGCTTTTGATCAATGATTACAGCTTTTGTCATTAAACATTGAACGAAGCATGTGTTTAAATGTATAGGTAAACTTAATTAACGGTGCAACGGACGGACGTGTGCGAAGCATGTTTGAATCATCGATGTTCAAATGTTGTGTGGAGTACACTCATTTTTTCTGAAAATACGCCAAGTTTGTTTGAGAATAGTCCAAGTACAAAACAGGGGTTCTCAGGTCTGCTGGTGAAAAGAAACGTTTGTGACAGAAGGGCCAGACAGGCGAGTGGTACGTACGGCAAGCATTTGTGGTCAGGCTCCAAACATTTTTCATTTCATTTTCATTTTCATTACTTTATTGTCCCACCGCTGGACAATTCGGGAAGACAAGTTTACAAGAGAGAAGGAGTCGGGCTTCCAGGTTTTCAAAAGAAAAGGAGTCGGGTTTCGGGGCGGTAGGCACTCCGGTGTAACACGAGAAAATTACTCCCACGAGATTTTTACTCCGGAGTAAACATTTCGTACGAAAAAGTTACTCCCTTTACGAAAAAAGCACTCCCCCATTACACGAGAAAATTACTCCCCAAGACAGGTGAGTTCCGAGTAAACATTTCGTACAAAAATGTTACTCCCCTGACGAATAAATAACGAATAAATTACTTCACCCCAACACAAGCAATTTAACTTCCCATGCCAGGTGTACAAAATGTTTACTCCCTTGTCCCCTGTTAGTCTTGGTGGTGGAAGGGGTGGAAGGAGGGTAGCGCGACATTCGTGTGCGCAAGATCACTTCTTGGCATTTATCCCTTCGCCCGCATCCCATTTTTGCGTACGAGATTTTTACTGGAAGTAAAAAAAATGGGGAGTAAAAATTTCGTGGAGGGAGTAATTTTTTCGTGCCTTGGGGAGTTCTTTTCTCGTACGAAAAGTGTACTCGGAGTAAGAATTTCGTACGAAATATTTACTCCGGAGTACATTTTTCGTGGAGTAAAAATTTCGTGTTACACCGGCACAGTCCTTCCTGTGTAGCGGATTTGACTCGCCGTCCAGGCTTAAACATTTTCTCATTTTCATTTTTGTCCCTTCATTTTCTTATTGTCCCATCGCTGAGAAATGTGGGTCGCTTCCTCCCTGTGGAAAGCTAGCAGCAACGGAGTCGCGCTACTCAGGTGTCTGCGTGTTTAGGTGTATTCAGTCACATGCAGTTATGGCAGAATGACCAAGGTCTTTTACGTGCCATTGTGGTGACACGGGGGTGGGACATGGCTTCCGTCTCTGGGTCTGCACACAAAGTTTACCCGTGTCCGTCCCGGCCCGAATTCGAACCTTCGACCTTCCGATCACAAGTCTAGTGCTCTACCAACTGAGCTACCGGACCCCTGAATGTCCGAAATTTTCACTTCCTGTCGTCCATGAAAGGACCAAGCTGAGTGAGAGGGTCTCGTACATATTTTCATATAACACTAACAGTTTCTGGGATTTTGAACTAAAACCTGTGGGAGCTAAGACAAATTATGTACGACAGAAATAAATTATGTCGTAATCACTAAACAAAATTAAAAAAAAATAAAAACATTAAAAAAAAAGATGGGGGAAGGATGGAGTGAGGTTATTCCTTCCTTGTACAAGTCGTTGAAACATTTGCCTAATTTGAGTAAGCTTGTCTTCATCAACATGGAACAAAGTACTTTTAGAGAAGAAAAAAAAAGTGAAAAGAAAGTAGATGAATCGAGAGAGAGAGAGAGAGAGAGAGAGACAGACAGACAGACAGGCAGACAGACAGACAGACAGACAGACAGACACACACACACACACACACACACACACACACACACACACACACATGAAGAGTTAGACAGACAGAGAGACACGAAGAGACAAACAGACAGAGAGCTAGAGAGACAGACAGACAGAGAGCTAGAGAGACAGACAGACAGACAGATAGATACACAGGCAGGCAGAAAGAAAGACAGACAGACAGAAACGATGACTGAAAGAAATATTTTGTTTTCGAACTTTATGTACGCAACATTGATTATATAGATCTCGACTATGTTCTTTATTTATTTTATTTGTTTAGCAAATTAACCTGCCTCTTTGAAAGATTGCAGTTCGAATCGAATGGCAGTTGGCTATACACAAAATATTTCTATTTTTTTTACCGCACGAGAAATACGTGTGAATAAGACATACGCTTGCGGGCACAATGATCTTCAATTTTACATTTTGCTGAAAATTCGATGCAGCTTGAGTGTACATAGTGTATTGATTACTGAGACGTGTGAACATTCACCTTCGACGGTGAATTCAGTCAATTAAGTGAAGTATGTGCACGGCCATCTTCAAATTAGAGCGGGCCCCCTGGAGGGGGAGAGAGAGAGAGAGAGAGAGAAAGGAGCAGAGACAAAAGTACGGAGAGAGAGAAAGAGCGAGGGAGGGAGGGAGAGAGAGGGGGGGGGGCGACGGACATACAGAGAGAGAGATGGGGGGGGGGGGGGTAGGGGGGGGGGGGTTGGCGACAGACACAGACAGACAGAAATTCAAAGAGATAAAGAGAGACAGGCAGATATAGAAAGATAGAGAGAGAAAGAGAGACAGACAGACAGACAGGCATAGCGCCGTATACTGTATGGCAGCTCGCTATACAGTATAAGCAGCCCGAGTTTCCATGAGGGTAACCTCACAGGACTATATTAAATCTTGTCCTTATCCATATCCTTTATGTTATTTCAAGTAGCAGAAATGTTGCTTACATGTTACATTACTACATTAAGCTACCCGTTTCACGTGTCAGGTTTAGAAATATCTATACTTCTTCTTCTGCGTTCGTGGGCTGAAACTCCCACGTGCACTCGTCTTTTTGAAGGAGTGGATTTCTACATGTATGACCGTTTTTACCCCGCCATTTAGGCAGCCATACGCTACTTTCGGAGGAAGATGCTGGGTATTTTCGTGTTTCTGTAACCCATCAAACATGACATGTATTACATGATCTTTTCCGTGCACACT
>NC_090246.1:88026906-88079406 GCF_037325665.1 Littorina saxatilis | reverse complement strand
GTGTGTGTACACACACACACACACACACACACACACACACACACACACACACACACACATTGATTGGTTGATCGATCGATTGATTGATTAATTGATTGATTGATTCCACAAATATAAAATTTGAACATGTACTTTCAACTCAAGCTGTGAGACGAATGAAGTGTTGCGAAAACATAAGTACACCATTTGAGGCGCATAGGGAGGGTGTGGAAGGAGGGACCATCTAAAAAATGTTTACATAGAGAGGGAGAGAAAGAGAGAGAGAGGGGGGGGAGAGAGAGAGAGAGTGCTAGAGAGAGAGATAAAGATAATAATAATAATAATAATAATAATAATAATAATAATAATAATAATAATAATAATAATAATAATAATAATAATAATAATAAAGTGTATTTATATTGCGCCTATCCCTTACAAAAAAACAAAAATATTTGGCTCTAAGCGCATTACAACATGTGTAGAGACTTGGTACAATCAAGTCTGGCAAATACAATAACACAATATACAGTCGGTCTCTTAGGTAAAACTGGGAAAAGCAACTTCGACATTTAAACACTGCTACTAAAAAATCCTCTAACAATGCATACTGCTTTACAATATGCATTTATGTATAAATATAGTTAAAGAACATCGAGTTAATAGGAATTAGAAAAGGTTCTTATAATAAAACTATCTAGCGAACGACGAAGAAGAAGAAGAATAAAACTATCAATGTCAATGTATAACAAGTCATTCAACGTAAATGGCCAAAGAACAACAAAGCAATGTTGAGTTATACTCAATGGATAGAGAGAGAGAGAGAGAGAGAGAGAGAGAGAGAGAGAGAGAGAGAGAGAGAGAGAGAGAGAGAGAGAGAGAGAGAGAGAGAGAGAGGAGAGAGAGTGCTAGAGATAGAGAGAGAAATAAAGAGAGAGAGGGGGAGAGGGAGAGAGAGACAGAGAGAGATGACATTTATGCTCCTGTCATATCTTACCTTGCAGATGCTCGGAAGCGGCAAATTGCTTGCTCGGTTTTTTTTTTTTCTTTTTCTTCGTCTTTCGTTTTCATCTGTCTGTTGTTCTGGAAACTGCATTTTTAAAGATATGTATCCGAGTTGTGCTGGCTGCAGCCATTCCTTGTCTGCTCCCAAGCTAGAAGAGAACAGCAGATTTATTCATAAGTTCTGTGATATATGTTATCGGAGGGCCCTATGGCTTGGACTCTTCCGCTGGATTTACATTCCTCCTTGGCATTCCTGCTTAACCTTCTGTTTTTCTCTCATTCCACTTTGATTGCGGAAGCTTGGTTTTGTTTGTCTTTCTGTTGGTGTTGTTTTCCTTTCTCTTCTCGTTGTTCTTTGTTTTGTTGTAGTGTTTGTTCCTATCTGTCTGTGCATGTCTGCCTGTCTCTGTCTATCTCTGTACGCTGTTTCTGCCTGTCTCTCTCTGTTTCTAAAGCTCTTTCCCCGTCCAAGTCTCTGTGCTCTGTCTACGCAAAGCTTGTAGAGTTTACATGCTTTGATCCGTGTGTGTGTGTGTGTGTGTGTGTGTGTGTGTGGGTAAGTGTGTGTGTGTGTGTGTGTGTGTGTGTCTCTCTCTCTCTCTCTCTCTCTCTCTCTCTCTCTCTCTCTCTCTCTCTCTCTCTCTCTCTCTCTCTCTCTCTCTCTACCTCCCTCCTTTTTCCACCCCTCCTCCCAGTTCCTGACACAAATTGTGTTGTCGATGCCTCCACACACTCTGGCCTTGTTTTGTTTTCATCCCATCAATGAAATTCACTCCGTGCAGCCTGGCTTTCGTTTCCTTCCGATTGTAATGGGTTAAAAGCCGAGCCAACAAGCGCCCGACCCCGCTGCAATTGACAAGGGAATGTCAACCAATACGCTTCTCCAATTTCCCAAACAACGCGCGGTGATCAACCCATCCTGTCTTCACGGGCAATGAATGGATTCGTTAGGGAACCGTCGGTGAGGACTGAATGGCTGTTGCTTCTCAGTGTAAAAAATGACGCCTTCGCTTTTTTTTTTTTTAATGACGCGGTTTTTGTGTTGCCGGAGAGCGTTAATTTATTTTGGAAATGAAACATTTTTGGCGGGTTTTCAATTTAGGAAAGTGAAGTGATAAAGTGCAGCGCTTTTCACCAATTTATTTGATTGAATTGCACGGGCATATTCTTCTTAATGGACTTTTTTTTTAAATCTGAGTGGGTGGGAGGTAAAATTCGGTGCTGACGACTTGACGCTTAAAGCGTTAACATCCACTCCCGCTCCGCCCCCCTCTTCCGTAAAGACAAAATAAACAATTTGTTTAACCTGCTGAATCGCATTTTTCCATTCTTAGGGGGATACATGTGACATCACTCTAAAAGGGACAAATGTGAAATATCTTTTGTTAGAATGTGAAAGTTAACATGCCAGATTTATCGAGAACTGGTGAAAAAAAAAGCCTGGATGGCTTAGAAAATATCGTCCGCCTGCACAAGTGTTTTTTTCAACAAAAGGAACAGCAAAATACTGTGGAATAGGTCAAATGATCATGCTGGAATTTTAAATATCTTACGGCTTGTAGGCGTTTGGTGGGATGGAATAAGCTCAAGGGAGGTCACCCTCATGGTGTTATGTTGAATTTGAGCTCTTTTTACATTTAGGGCCGTGGTGTATGTGTGTATGTGTGTGTGTGTGTAGAGCGATTCAGAGAAAACTACGGGAGCGATCTTCATGAAACTTGACATGAGAGATCCTGAGTATGGTATCTCCAGACGTGTTTTTCATTTTTTTTCATAAATATCTTTGATGACGTCATATCCGGCTTTTCGTGAAAGTTGAGGCGGCCCTGTCACCCTCTCATTTTTCAACCAAATTGGTTGAAATATTGGTCAAGGAATCTTCGACGAAGCCCGGACTTTGGAATTGCATTTCAGCTTGGAGGCTTAAAAATTAATTAATGAGTTTGCTCATTAAAGTTGTCATTAAAATCGATTTTTCGCAAACAGATTTAAAATTGATTGCATCGTATTCTTCATCACATTCTGAATCTAGAAATATATACATATGTCATGTTTACTCTTAAAATGTGATCACAATTAACAAAAATAGATTAATTAGTCTTACGATTAAAATTTAAGAAATCGATCCAAAAATGATTTCATCTTTTTCTTTATCATTTCCTGATTCCAAAAACATATAGATATGATAGGTTGTAGTCAAAACAAGCTCAGTTAGTTAACAAGAATACAGAAAAGCGCGCTTTCCTGCTTAGCACAATACGCTACCGCGCTATTCTGGCGAGTTAATTTCACTGCGTTGTGCACGTGGGAGGTGAGCGATTTCCTTCTCGCGGGGATTGACGAAGCTGTACTGTCTTGGTGAAATAATACAGTACTAGTGCGTTCAGTTTCATTCCGTAAGTTCGACAGCTTGACTAAATGCAGTAATTTCGCCTTACGCGACTTGTTTTTTGTTTTAATTCAGGGGTGTTTTTCTGGTGCAATCGGTGCCTCTTAATATTCAGAACTTGCTCTGGTTAGAATACATTAAAAACCATTTTAGTCACCATTCAAGTTACGGAATGAACTCAGTGTACAGACGCGATTCATTTACATGGGGTTTGGAAGGAAAACATTGGCGCGGTCATTTTGAGAACGAAAGGGAGACAAGTATGACGGCCGAGAGTATGCGTTTTCTTCAAAGGGAGAAAACTAGAGCGGCCATTTGGCTAGACTGCGCCTATCGCTAAATGAAAATATGACAATCCATTATAGCCATAATCCGACCGTGGCAATCTTTGTCTGTGGTCCTGATGAGGTACGCTGGTTTTCCTATCTAGCTAGCTTGTTGTTATTCCGGATTGTATGTCCGTCTTATCTGTCTAAATACGGCGTTACGAGGTGCTGGCTATACGAAAACAGGCGTAGAGCGTACACGGCGTGAGTTCTGATGGGGCTTCTGGTCCTAACTCTGTCAGGTGTGTATGGGTTGAGAAAGAGTGAATATTCTTGCTTTTATTGGGTCAACCTTCCCCACGTGACTGTGACATTAAAGCCCAGTCACTATAATACTTGCAAGGGATGTGTTGAAATACGTGGATAAGGACCACATGGATGAGGTAGAAAAAAATCATCTTTTTGAGTGTGTGATCAGGCCACACAAAAAAAGTCTGTTTACGGTATCCCGACCGACCCTATTTTTTCGCGCGACCCTAGACTTTTTTTTGGCATTTGGGGGAGAAAAAAAAAATCTTTGTTTTTTGGCAAAATAACTTAAATATTTATTTTTGGGGGAGAAAAAAATTAAAAAAATAAAAAATCCCGACCTACCGACCCTATTGTTTTGGCCTATGTTACCGTAAACAGACTTTTTTTTTTTTGCCTCATAAAATGTTATCTCCGTGATTCGTTTCAGAGTATTTATAGAGCAAGATTATGTTCACTCTTCCACAACCCATACGGGTTTTTTTGAGTTCGTTTTTTTGTTAAATTCATATTTTAATAGTTTGGCAGCTAACACATTAAAAAGCGTTGAAACCAAGAAGCAAGTTTTATCCTATTAAAACATCGCTTTTCATTACCGCTTTGCCTAACTCGGTTATTTATGATTTTGCTAAGAATGTACTTTTTTTTTTTTTTACATTTTGCTTGGCAGACAAATTTCAGCGGTGTGTGTGCGAGTAAACAAATCTCACAGTGCACCGCGATATCACGCAAAAGACTGACTTCATAAGTTCATTTATTAAAGATGATTGAGTGATGGGTTTTCCATTTCACGAGTCTGATAGTACCCTGCACTCCATCATTGCTGATTAACCTTGTCAAGCGCTCGCCTAGCTGTTCGAGTTAATGCTGCTTCGCTCATAGTGTGACATAGTGCAAAATGCTTCCTTCTTGTCAGAGAGAGACAGAGAGAGAGACACACACACACACGCACATACACGCACACACACAAACACACACTCTCACACACACACACACACATACACGCACGCATACACACACACACACACACACACACACACACACACACACACACATACACACACACGCGCACTGACGCACGCACACACACAAACACACACACACACACATACACACACACACACACAAACACACGCACGCACGCACGCACACACACACACACACACACACACTTACACACACGCGCGCATAAATTACGTGTTAGAAATAGAGACACAAAGAGGGGGATTACACTACAGAAGGAGCTCAGCCATGTGTGTGTGTGTGTTCTCTCTCTCTCTCTCTCTCTCTCTCTCTCTCTCTCTCTCTCTCTCTCTCTCTCTCTCTCTCTCTCTCATATGAGCAATCACGAATGCTCACACACACCTTCGCATCCAAACAAACACTCTGCACAAACGCGCAGAAGTGTTCAAGAACAAGCTGCTCTTTGTGATTATGTTGCCCAGTATTTGTTTTATTATTTCCGACAAAATAATCGTCGTCGCAAGCAAACATAAACTTCCTCCCCTTTTCCTTCCAACCTTCTCTAACACTTAAGTCTGGTTTCTGGCTTTCTCAAGCACCGGCATTTTGCGTTGCCATGGTGACAAAACGAGCGATAAAACTTGTAATAGAGGTTGTCAAGCAGTGACTTGCTGCAGGCAAAAAACGCCGCCATGGCTGTGAACATTACAGGCGTGTTTCCTGGTTGTATGTGTGTGTGTGTGTGTGTGTGTGCGTGCGTGTGTGCGTGCATGTGTGTGTTTGTGAATATGTGCGTGTATGTGTGCGTGCGTGAGTGTGTGTGTGCGTGTGTGTGTTTGTGAGTGCGAGTGTGTGTGTGTGTGAGAGTGTGTGTGTGTGTGTGTGTGTGTGTGTGTGTGTGTCTTTGTAAATATGTCGCGCTATCTGATCGTCTGTTTATTGATTGATTTGTCATTATGTGTGTGTTTGTGTGTTATTGGTTTGTCCGTGTGTGTATGTGTGTCTGTTTTTATATGTTTTGTTTTTGTTTGTGTGGGGTTGTTTGGAGGTTACGCATATAATTATGTTTGGTGGTGTGCAATATATCTAACAGTGTGTTCGTCAGTGTGTAAATGTTTCGGACTCGTTGGTCAGAAAAAAGGAAACCAAAGGCAGGCATGTTTTGCCGTTCCTATACCAAATTTAAAGGCGGGGGGGGGGGGGGGGGTGAGAAGGAGAGACACACACAACTAAAGAAAACAAAAAACATCAGCGATAACAAGACAAGCACAATCGTACTGGTTACAAAGCACGATAGGCCAGGTTTCAGATCATGCACGCTGACGAGGTATTGAAGTCAGATTCAGGTTGCAGCCTTCAGTGCCTTCGCGTGATATCACTCTTGTTGATCAGGTTATTTGCAAGCGGAACGCACACGGAGAAGGGGCCCAGTAGCAGGTCACGCAAACTCATGTGGCGCTGCGAAACTGGCAGTCACGCCAGGATTCGTAGTAGAGAGGAAAAGATGCGCGACCCCCAGTCAGAGTGTGATTTGAATTTCTGTCGAGGCTGATATCGTTTCACGCCAGAAATCGGAAGAGTCTGTGGAATAATAAGTGATTGCAGGTAACGACGGATCTCGCGAAGAGCCACAGTTTCAGGCCTGTAAGGCCCGGCGCTCACCTATGTAACTTCCGCACACTCACTGCAGATTATAGAGGTAATTCTTTTATTTTCCCCAGCCCGCTACACGTTGCGTGAAAAGAAAGTAGGCCAAGTACTCGTCATAATCCCTATCGCAGCATGTAGTGTAGTGGCGACTGCGCAGATGTAGTTTGCCCTTAACGGTGAGGTTTCTTGACTCCTCTAGTGGCAGAGGCGCTCTTAACTTGCGAGCGGCCTTTGTGGCAGATTTTCTGAATAGCTCATGATGAAGGTGTAGTAATTAAGTGGGCAGAATGATTGCGACAGAAAAGAGGATCAACTTCATGGCCTTGGCAAAGCATAAAATACTCTGAGCTCGTCAGTGTAGTCTTTGCCTCAATGCGGTGTGGACACGCTGATATTGAACTTTGCTTAGTTGAGTCTTATTTTAATTATAAGTGTAAATGCACGAACAGTAGGTTGTTGTGAGAGATTTTCTTTTCTTTTACGAAATAGTAATTTTCTTGACAATGAGAGCATTTTGTAGGGAAAGTCTGGTTTTAATGGCCGTTGGGACAAGCTGTCTTCGCTCCGGTTTGAGCGTTTGCAGATGTTCTTGGGTCACCAATTTATACCTTTCCGTTTGAAACAGTAAACTGTGGAACAAAGCAGTCTTGATTTGCAAAACGCGAAACAAGGCAATCTTCCTGTTCTTTGGTTATCAGGTCTTTCGTCTCTACCGCACGGAATTGAACAGCAGGCTGCATTGGGCCAAACAGAAATATATGTTGGTTAAGGGTAACCCGACCGACCCTATTTTTTCCCGCCGACCCTAACACTTTTTTTTTCATTTCTAAAAAAAAAACACGTTTGGCACATGTTGCGAACCATACTGAGACTAAGGGAAGTAACCTCCTTTAAAATCGACTAAAATGTAAAAAAAAAAAAAGCCGACCTACCGACCCTATCGTTTTTTGGTCACGTTACCCTAAACCAACATATATTTGTGTTTGGCCTTAGAATGCAGTGGTGATTTACACAGCGTGAGACAAGGTTTCCTCGTGTCATTTGGCCACCAATCTATAACTCTCTAGTGCACGACATCTTTGAACAACGGGTTGAGTCTGAAAGCAATCAGGAATTGCAGAGCTTGAGACAGGCCAACTTTTTACGATGTTGCAACGTGATTATCGATGTTCTGTCACGTGACCTCGCCTCAACGGCCAAACAAAACGGCCAATTCTGTTTTGGAAAGGCAAGTTAAACGCAAAGGGAACGGCCTTTTGTTAGAACTTCTGTTGACAACAACCAAATTGATCTTGGTTTAAAGCGAAGAAGGGAAAAATAATGCTCATTAAATTGCTTGGAAAACGTCAGCGTTGACAGCACTAAAAAATACATCCAACCTTCATCATTATAGTTTTTTACATTTAGTCAAGTTAAATTTTGACAGTGTCTTGTAATAGCGTGTCCTGTGTGGCGGGCGCGTCACATCCTGTGTGACGTTATAGATAGCGTAGCGCCCCCTGTAGTAACTTGTGAAGTTATCGGTCCTTGTCAGTGTGTCACGCTCCGATGGGTTAAGACCGAAAGGCGTGAAGCGTATCCTCAGTTACCTATTGTGAAGGGAGTTAGTCCCGTCTCCCCCATTATTTCTGGTGTACGTTAATTAAAAGTCACGTTATCGCAACCTCTGTCTTGGCGTCTCATTTATGCTTCCTGACCTATTTTCCCCCTTCCACTCCACCCGATCACATAGACATATGTCATGTTTACTCTTAAAATGTGATAACAATTAACGAACATAGATTAATTAGTCTTACGATTAAAATTTAAGAAATCGATCCAAAAATGATTTCATCTTATTCTTTATCATTTCCTGATTCCAAAAACATATAGATATGATAGGTTGTATTCAAAACAAGCTCAGAAAGTTAACAAGAATACAGAAAAGCGCGCTTTACTGCTTAGCACAATACGCTACCGCGCTATTCTGGCGTGTTAATTTCATTGCGTTTTGCACGTGGGAGGTGAGCGATTTCCTTCTCGCGGGGATTGACGAAGCTGTACTGTGTTGGTGAAAAAATACAGTGCGTTCAGTTTCATTCCGTGAGTTCGACAGCTTGATAAATGTAGTAATTTCGCCTTACGCGACTTGTTGTTGGGTTTTTTTTTTTTTCGTTGTATGATTGCGCATTGTTTAATCCTTCAGACTAACGTCGCCAATGGTTTTATAGAGTGACGTTGCATAAACGAGTGTATCATCAAATTACTAGCGAACCGAATTGTCAGCTTTGTTTTGTGCGTGTTCGCGTGTTAGATTTTTGTTTCAGGCGGATATAATTTTTTTTTTCGTTACCATATTATGTATTTAGATTTATGCCGATGGTTCTTAAAGGCTGCCATATTCGTAGCGTTCATTAATTAATTCATATTGTTTACATGTGCCAATAATGTTATAAAACTGTACCTAAATGGATATAATAATGATTGGCTGTAGCTTTCGAACACAGAAAAAATTATTTCAGTATTGCAAAGTGGTGTTGATAGTGTCGAATGTAAACAGAACAGTCTCAAAGTGAAAGTGGATGTTTACCGGAAATTGCGCAGGCGGAAATATACGACTCTCTCACAGCACATATTCGCAAGAATAAGGCCATAGGCTTCAGCTGACAAGCTACAAGTACATCTATTTTTTTAATAGGCCTATGTACTCACGTGTCCAGCAAAACTTTGGCGAGTTCAGTATCCCCTTTGTACTTGGTTCTCAATTTGAAGCGATGGGCCTCTGACGAAAACAATCTTTCTTTCAGCGCGACCCAGCGTAGGTGCTGCGTGGTGATGAAGCAACGAGTCCACTTTCTCTCCTCAGCAGATTTAGTGGCCTTGGCAGCTTTAGACGGTGTCGCGTAGTCTATGTGTATTACGTCCCTTGATATGCTAATGAGCATCCGGGGGACTCGAGACCGGGTCGCCATCTTGGTCGCCATCTTGACATCATGTCTGAATAAACACCTTTCCAAACTATCCAACTGTTGAGCTAGTTGTGTGAGTATGACAGCTACATTATGCTAATAGCATAACGCTACATGGTGGCAGCGTGGTCAGTACCGACGTCTCTAGCAAATCAAACTGAATTTAGTTTCAGAAAACAGAAAGTGGCGAGACCTAGCAAGCAGAACTAGACTGCAAGCAGAACTAGACTAGAGTCATGGGTCCTTTCAAAGCGCCCGACGCATTCGATTTCACGCAACCTACAAAATGGCCTGAATGGAAACAGCGTTTTGAGAGATACAGGTCAGCGTCCAAACTGGATAAAGATGAGGAAAAGGTACAGGTCAGTGCTTTGATCTATGCGATGGGAAATGAAGCTGAGAGAATATTTCTTTCATTCGGACTGAGTGATGCAGACTCAAAGAAGTTTGATGTTGTCCTTGGCAAATTTGATGGGTATTTTGTTCCAAAAAGAAACATTATCCATGAACGAGCTAGATTCCACGTTAGAAATCAGAAGCCTGAAGAAAACATTGAAACATATGTTCGTGCACTGCATGAGTTAGCTGCAACAGCGGAGTTCCCAAACAAAGAAGAGTCCATTAGGGACAGATTGGTGTTAGGAGTCCTAGACACTGAACTTTCAGAAAAACTGCAGTTAAAACCGGACTTGACCTTAGAAGGTGCTGTGCAGGACGCTAGGCAGTATGAACTGGTAAAGTCACAGCTCTCAGACCAGCGGCAGTCAAGTGTAGACGCACTACAGCGCAGACAAAGCGGAGGTAGTGATCAACGGAACAGGCGTGGAGGTAGCGCTGGCAGCGCCCGTAGAGGCGGCAGTAGTTATACTCCAGGCAGAGGCGGCTCAACCCAAGGCGGGGGGAAGCTGCAAGAGGCCAGCTGTTCACGTTGCGGTCGTCAGCACCACAGACAAGCGTGCCCAGCACAAGGCAAGAAGTGCAACAAGTGCGGACGCAACAACCATTTCGCAGCAGTCTGCAGAAGCAAGGCAGTCAACGCCATAGATGAACCACAAATGGAGGTGGCATCACAGAGGGGGCATTCAGAAGAGGCTCAAGCAAGCCGAGAGGAACATTTTGTAGGAACACTGTGCTCAGAAGGCAAAAAGGAACCGCCGTGGATGACAACACTCAAGTTTGGAGGATGCGACGTCCCATTCAAGATTGATACTGGAGCGGACGTGTCCGTTATCTCATCAGCGCAGTACCGAAAGCTGAAGCCTTGCCCACAACTTAGCAAAACCAGCGCAATCCTGCGTAGTCCAGGAGGTATCCTAAAGTGTGAGGGACAATTTGTGGCCATTAGCAAAGTCCAAGACCAGCTTCACTCGCTTCGACTCTTCGTCGTACAGTCAAAGACAGACAACCTTCTCAGCAGAGAAGCAGCGGCAAGAATGGGCCTAGTCATGAGGGTTGAAGCTGTGGAGATGCCCTTCGGTGAGCTGGATGACAAACCTGTTCAGTGCCCACCAGTGAAGATCGTTCTGAAAGCAGAATCTGAAGCTTACAGTGTTCACTCAGCAAGAAGGATCCCAATACCCCTGCTAGACAAAGTCAAAGATGAACTCACAAAGATGCAGAAGGCTGGGATTATAGAAGAGGTGACAGAACCAACAGATTGGTGTGCACCGATAGTGCCAGTCATGAAGAAGTCAGGATCAGTGAGAATCTGCACAGACTACAAGCATCTGAATGCAGCAGTCAAGCGTGAGCGCTACACACTCCCCACGCTCGAAGACATCTTGCACAAGCTGTCTGGGTCGGCAGTTTTCAGCAAGTTAGACGCCACATCAGGATTCTACCAGATTCCACTTGACCCAGAGTCAGCAAAGCTCACTACCTTCATTACCCCATGCGGTAGATTTTACTACAAGAGGTTGCCATTCGGCATAACTTCAGCTCCAGAGATTTTCCAAAGAACCATGGAGAACATACTGAAGGATGAGTCCAAAGTCATTTGTTTCTTCGATGACATGATGGTCCACAGTGAGGATGAACCAGCACATGAGCGACATCTTGAAAGCGTGACTAAGAAACTGGCCAGCGTCAACCTGAAGCTGAATCGGGAGAAGTGCGAACTCAGGAAGCATGAGATCGAGTTCTTGGGTCATCGAATCAGCAAGAACGGCATCTCACCAGATCCAGCCAAACTGGAAGCCATCATGACCATGACAGATCCAACCAACGTGCCCGAGTTGAGGAGGATGCTTGGTATGATCAACTTCCTTGGTCGCTACCTGCCCAACCTGTCCAGTGTACTCCAGCCAGTGACACAACTTCTGGAGAAGAACCAAGCATGGACGTGGGGCCCAGCACAGATCCAGGCCATGGTGACTGTGAAGAAGATGCTTACCTCAGCGCCAACGCTAGCACACTACGATCTGAGGAAGCCGACAGTCGTCAGCGCAGATGCGAGCAGTTATGGGATCGGAGGAGTGTTGCTGCAAGAACACCCCGAAGGCATGAAACCTGTCGCATACTGTTCAAGAACATTGACAACCACAGAACGCAGATATGCCCAGATCGAGAAAGAGACACTGGCAGCAGTCTGGTCATGTGAGAAATTCAGCAGATACCTGATAGGTCTGGAAAACGTGACGCTTCAGACAGATCACAAGCCCCTCGTACCCATCATCAACCACAAAGACCTTCAAGATACGCCCATACGATGTCAAAGGATGCTGATGCGTCTCATGAGGTTCAGCGTCAAAGCTGAGTATGTGCCGGGGAAGAAGCTTGTCGTCGCAGATGCTCTCTCCCACAGTCCTCAGTTCACCACTGAACAGCAAGACGAGGTCACAACTCTCATTGGAGATGTGGAAGCCTACCTACACGGTGTGGACATTTCCTGGTCTTGTGCAGCATCAGACAAACGCATGCAAGAAATCGCAGTGGAGACGAAGAAAGACAGACTGATCCAAGAAGCACTTCGCTATACGCGTGAAGGATGGCCGCAGTACATCACCGAAGTTGAGGATGGATTGCGTGACTACTACGCAGTGCGCAGTGAACTCAGCGAGAATCAGGGTCTTCTTACTAGAGGAAAGCGCATCGTGGTCCCAGCTTCGCTACAGGACGACATTCTACGCAGAATCCACGAGGGTCATCAAGGGATCACTAAATGTAGAGAGAGGATGAAGGAAGCAGTTTGGTGGCCCGGAATCAGTGCCAGAATGAAGAAGTTGGTTGAAGAATGCAAGCACTGTCAGGAGAAGAGGCCATCGCAGACCAAAGAGCCATTGATTCCAACAGAGCTACCTCAGCGAACATTCCAGAAGTGCGGAGCAGATCTGTGTGAACTCAAGGGACAGTCATACCTTGTTCTTGTGGATTACTACCTGGGACAGGCTGATCTTTCTTAACCCAGTGTGGGATTTTCAGTGGGGCGACCACCCCCAACCCAGCGCGTCCCCGGGTGGCGGATAGGGGAACGGTCTTCAGATATGGAGATCAGCCGCTTGCGGCCGCGGACCAAACTGGCTCCGGGTGGGATCCCGGAAAATCCTCCCCCCTGTGCTCTCAGGGTAGGACGTACGGGCCATGAGCTAAGGGTGAGGTAACCCCGACAGAAAACCCCGAATGCTGAAGACGGAGGACCCGGGCCGCACGGCGCATTCTAACAAACCACGGGTACACGCACTTACGCAAATGATGACACAATCAACCAGCACAGATGGAAATCACCAGTGCTGGACTGATTGTGTAACCTCTGCGAACGCCAAGAAGAAGAAGAAGAAGTGGATTACTACTCCCGGTACATTGAACTGGCTCACCTCAAGACGATCACTTCAGCAGAAGTCATCAAGAACATGAAAGACATGTTTGCACGACAGGGCATCCCCGAGATACTAGTTTCTGATAATGGAACGCAGTTCACATCCGGAGAGTTCCAGATCTTTGCAAAGGAGTGGGGATTCAAACACGTCACTACAAGTCCTCACTTTCCACAGGCGAACGGTGAGGCGGAACGAGCAGTACAGACAGCAAAGAAGATACTGTCGCAAGATGATCCTGCACTCGCTCTTCTCATCTACAGAGACACACCTATTGAAGCCACAGGCTACAGCCCAGCACAGCTTGCATCAGGAAGACGTCTGAGAACAACGCTCCCAACACTGTCTGAAAACCTCGAGCCCAGAGTCTGCGAGAAATCAACAGTGGCAGCCAATGATGCAAAGGCTAAGAAGAAGAACAAACAGACATTTGATAGGCGTCATGGAGTACGGCCCCTAGATACGCTTCTTCCTGGTGACATCGTTATGCAGAAGCTGGACGGAGAGAAGAGTTGGAGAACCCCAACAGTGGTGCAGCAGCAAGTCGCACCAAGATCCTACGTGGTGAAATCGCCACGAGGCACGTTTCGGCGCAACAGGCGTCACCTCAGGCGCTCACATGGTCTGCAGCCTGAAAAGTCCACTCCCTACTCCATTCCTGTCCAAACTGACCTTTCCCAACACGAAGCCCACATCCCCGTATCCAGTGACCAGAAGAGTGGTGCAAGTCACAAAGCACCCAGTCCAGTCCAGACAGGCTCTTACGTTCACAATGAGCCCGGCCCGTGTCCAGGGCCAGTGTCCAGCGACGTCTCCAGCAGCAGTGGTGCCAGCCCAGGTGACGGAGGGTCCGCCAGAGGTTCACCCCCAAGGAACACCGGCCAGGACGCCGGAGGGTCCACCTACAGTCCATCTCCACAGGGCATCATCAACAGCAGGCCGACACCGGTGACTACCCGCAGCGGCAGAGCCATCACCATGCCAGCCCGCTTCAAGGAGTGAACTGTACAAGACATCGCCCAAGCAGGGAAGTGAACTTATGTTATTCGTTAATTGTGCCTTTGCAAGCAAGCAGAATCAAAGTTGGATTCATGAACTTTAGTTACAAAAAAAGCAAAGTTGCTTATCTCCTTCCTCGGTTATCTGTGGACACTAAAATTTAATTGCAAGCCACTTCGAAAGGCTTTATTTGTCAATCTCAAAGGAAGGGAGATGTCGCGTAGTCTATGTGTATTACGTCCCTTGATATGCTAATGAGCATCCGGGGGACTCGAGACCGGGTCGCCATCTTGGTCGCCATCTTGACATCATGTCTGAATAAACACCTTTCCAAACTATCCAACTGTTGAGCTAGTTGTGTGAGTATGACAGCTACATTATGCTAATAGCATAACGCTACAGACGGGTTTACTTCTATCTTTTTTGCCATTGTACGCGAGCGCGCTTTGACTGTCTCCGACGCCATCTTTGGTTTACGAAACGTCAGGAAGTGACGTCAACGGTCTGAAAATAGCCCCAGTCCTGGAGAACTGTCGCTAAACAATGCAATAAAGAATTAATTATTTCTCGTAAATGGTAAGGACTTCAAACCTAAAACTTTGCAGGAAGCTTAATTTATACATCCCCGCAACGATGGGACAAGCCCTGGAAGTAATTAAACTAATTAAATAGGACTATATGTCAGCCTTTAAATACCTTGCTAATATTGTGTCCCCTTTTTATCCCCCCCCCCCCCCCCCCCCGGCCTCCTCCTACAGATTGGTACTTATTCTCCTATTTGTCCAGTGCAATCATGGTTTGCCTCGTCAAAAGAGAAGAAAAAGCCCCACTAATTGCTTACTTTACGAGATGATTGGACAGTCTCCGTGTGTGTGTGTGTGTGTGCGTGCGTTCTTGTGTGTGTGTGTCAGTGTGTGTGTGTGTGTACATTCGTGTGTATATGTTTTTAAACTACGTGTGTGTGTGTGCGTGTCATTTAGTGTAATGAGCTGTCTCTGCACACACATTTCTTCGAAATCACTCTTCGGACGGAGCGAGGTAGGGGTATTAATTCCCAAAACACCGTTCGCCTGGAAAATAGTACCGGGGTTGATGATATAATGCCAATCCCGTCTCTGCCTAGCCCCTCATAACTAAGAACAAACTATTTACTGACACTCATTTGCAAGAAAATGCACTCGGTATCTGCCGAGTTTTTCATACAGCGTGAATGCAGATGGACTGCTAATGAGGTTGTTTACTCTTTACTGACGAGTCGGCAAACATTCTTGGTTGAACACGTTGTAAAAGTAAAAGAGACAACATTGAGGATTGTTCCGTGAGGAAATCGAAGTAGGACGAGCGTAATATGTTTTAGCGTGTGTGTGTGTGTGCGCGTGTGGTTGAACGGTTGAAAACGACGTTAAACACCAAATAAAGAAAAAAAAGAAGAAAAAAAAGTATGTGTGTGTGTGTGTGTGTGTGTGTGTGTGTACGTGCGTGCGTGCGTGCGTGCGTGCATGCGTGCGTGTATTTGTGAGAGAGAGAGAGAGGGTGGGATGGAGAGAGGGAGGAAGAGACCGCCCGCGAGTTAGGGGGAAGAATTTACCCGATGCTCCCCAGCATGTCGTAAGAGGCGACTAACGGATTATGTTTCTCCTTTCACCCTTAAATGTTTCTTGTATAGAATAATTATAGTCAATTTTTGTAAAGATTTTAGTTAAGCAGTATGTAAGAAATGTTAAGTCCTTTGTACGAACTTGCATTCTCCCAGTAAGGTAATATATTGTACTACGTTGCAAGCCCCTGGAGCAAATTTTTGATCAGTGCTTTTGTGAACCAAAAACAATTGACAAGTGGCTCTATCTCCCATCTCCCCCCTTTCCCCGTCGCGATATAACCTTCGTGGTTGAAAACGACGTTAAACACCAAATAAAGAAATAAAGAAAAGGGAGGAAGAGAAAGAGAGACCAACAGTCACAGACCAACACAGAGAGGTCGGAATAGACGCTGGCTTCTTGCATCGGTATGCCTGACTTATCTGCGATCACAAGTAATTGCACTGAGTATGCATGGATCGTTTTTATGTGTGCACGGATGCGGGTGAATGCCCTGCATGTCTGTGTTCACCTGTGCCTTCCTTGTGCTAATGCACTGAATGACATACTCTATACACTCAGCCGTCACACCCGCATTACTTCCCCTTGGAAGCCAGACGGCAGCGACAAGCCTCACACTATATAACAGTGCAACCCTTCGCGTGTGAGCGATCGCGTTCACCACTGCAGGGGTTTTATGCACGGATGAGATGTAAACTACACGCCGTCTACAGCGTAGTCATGACTTCCAAAGTGAAAAGTACTGATCATACCAACACCGGTATGCAAGGCTATGGTTGGCGGAGCGAAACTAGGTGCCACCAAACTGGATTGATACAACTGATCGGTTGTTTAACACAACAAATCTCAATTTCAACTTATCCGACCCCGCGGCTGCGCAGTGGGTGTTGGGTGGCACACAGGTTCGTGTCCTCGGCCAAGCAGGAGTCGCAACACGCACACACCCGGGTAGCGCGACTCTGTTCCTTTGAATTGGGGAAAAAGTGAACCGAATTTCCCAGCGATGGGACAACAAAGTATTGAAAACAAGAAATTCCTCCGAGGTAGGAAAAAAAACCCCGTTGGTCAAAGGGAAATAACCATTCTCACTGCCACCAACTGAGAAGGTTATTTCCCTTTGACCATTAATATGTCCCTCTATAAGTCCTTGTAGAATCTTAATCCACCAATAACTCCCTAACCGTGTGTTTGACTGGTCCCAATTTTTGTAAGGACCGTCTCAGGAATGTATAGAACCTGTTCACCAAGTTTGGTGACGATCGGTCCGTTCATTCTTGAGATCTATATGCGAACACAAGCACACAAACACATCGACCGAATCCTATACACACCCCTATACCGGGGGTGTAATAAAACCTGCCGTGTGCAACGGGGAACCCGGTTACTTTAAGTTTTCCATCCTGCCTTTTTTATTTGCAAAAGTCGTTCGCAGGTGCACCCAGGTAGGCCTGTGGGTTTACCTGGATCAGATGTGCATCGTGCTAATATTTCATATCTCCACCAAGACATTTCTTTGAGATGAACTGAGAGTAGGGGGGGGGGGGGGGGGGGGGGGGCGGGGAGATTGATGTGAAAGTGAGAGGTTTGACTTGAAAGGTAGAGAATGTTATACCTGTTGGTGTGAGGTACATGGTGCACTTACGTAGTGTTTATGCTCCTGTTATTCTCTTTCCTTTTCCGCCTTTCTTTTCGTTATGTTTCATTTCTTCTTCCTTTTTTGAGTCACTTGAGAAAAAGTGACTCTATGTAATCGGTCAGTGTTAGTCTGTCCGGCCGGCCGTCCGGCCGGCCGGCCGGCCGTCCGTAGACACCACCTTAACGTTGGACTTTTCTCGGAAACTATCAAAGCGATCGGGCTCATATTTTGTTTAGTCGTGACCTCCAATGACCTCTACACTTTAACGATGGTTTCGTTGACCTTTTACCTTTTTCAAGGTCACAGGTCAGCGTCAAAGGAAAAATTAGACATTTTATATCTTTGACAAAGTATCTCGGAAACTATCAAAGCGATCGGGCTCATATTTTGTTTAGTCGTGACCTCCAATGACCTCTACACTTTAACGATGGTTTCGTTGACCTTTGACCTTTTTCAAGGTCACAGCTCAGCGTCAAAGGAAAAATTAGACATTTTATATCTTTGACAAAGTTCATCGGATGTGATTGAAACTTTGTAGGATTATTCTTTACATCAAAGTATTTACATCTGTAGCCTTTTACGAACGTTATCAGAAAAACAAGGGAGATAACTAGCCTTTTCTGTTCGGCAACACACAACTTAACGTTGGGCTTTTCTCGGAAACTATAAAAGTGACCGGGCTCAAATTTTATGTGAACGTGACTCATTGTGTTGTGAATAGCAATTTCTTCCTGTCCATCTGATGCCTCATATAATATTCAGAACTGCGAAAGTGACTCGATCGAGCGTTTGCTCTTCTTGTTTTTCTTTTTTTTCTTTTCCTCTTCTCTCTTTCTTTTTTTTTCTTCTTTTTTTTCTCCTATCTTTTTTTTTAATTGTTTTCATCCTCTCTTCTCCTGCTTCATTTCTTCTTCCTTGCTCTGTTCTCATCCTTTCTCAGTATTTCCTCTTTGTTATTTCTTTTCTTTTCAGTAATATGATATGTGCGGGCCAGTGTGCACGCCACGACTGATATTAACATTATTCTTTTTATTTGTTGATGTTATTTAACCGGTTTTTTGGGGGTGTTTTTGGTGAAATGGATTTCCCTACCCAGAATCCAAAATTCTTGATGGTATACAAAGGATTTTGTTCGGGAGGACAACGATCTATGGATGGTTTATTAAAATTATAAAGGGAAGCAAGCGGTTAAAAACGGGCGTCGACAGAGCCAATGAACAGTGATATGAACTTGTAGTTCTGCTGATTCACTTGCGCTTACATTCACATTTGTTTGTGTTGTTGTTAATTTTCTTATTTATTGAGGACGTCCATGGGCATATCTCGTGAAATCAAGTCTCCCCCCCCCCCCCCCCCTCTCTCTCTCTCTCTCTCTCCCTCTTTCCCCCACTCTCTCTCTCCCCCTCTCCCTCTTTCTTTCTCCCCCCTCTTTATTTCTGCCCCCTCTCTCTCTTCCCTCCCTCCCCCTTTCTCTCTCTCGAGTCCGTCCGTCTCTCTGTCTAGCTCTCTCCCTTTCCCTACCCCCCCCCCCCCCCCGTCTCTCTCTCTCTCTCTCTCTCCCTCCCCGTCTCCCTCCCCCCTCTCTCTCTCTCTCTCTCTCTCTCTCTCTCTCTCTCTTCTCTCTCTCCATGATCCAGGGGTATCACAGGAATGCTTTATCAGGCGCCTGTCCTGTTGCGGTTTCAATCCCGGCGTGTATATTGCGGCGGCCACGTATGTAACAGGCACTCGCCTTATTCCGTCTGGACCTCCCGCTTCTGAAAAGGAAAGTGAGGGGGAGGGGGAGGGGGTGCATATAGTACCATCATGACATCTTACTGGCGAAACCCTGCCGCAATGCGGCAACAAGCCACGTGATTGCAGAACATACCCCCCCCCCCCCCCCCCCACCCCGCACAACCACCACCACCACCACCACCTTGCTTCCACTGCATGTACCATTTTATCCCCTCCCCCCCCCCCCCCGCCCCCCCCCCCCCCCCCTCTCATCTATATCGTTACCCCCTCCATCGTAAGTCTCCGCCCCCTCCTTTTCTCATCCCACACCTATCATCGTCCATCTTAATATGCAAGTGATATATCGCTTGTGTTACCCTCTCTCTCACTCTATCTTTCTCTCTCTCTCTCTCTCTCTCTCTCTCTCTCTCTCTCTCTCTCTCTCTCTCTCTCTCTCCGGCTCTCACGCACACGCACACACACACATACACACTCACACACACACACACATACACACATAGACACACACACAGACACACACACACACACACACACACACACACACACACACACACACACACATTACGCCTACACACTCATTTCGCCCTCTGTCCTCTACCCTCACCTCGTGTCATAAAAGCGGGGATGTATGAATCATTCGGTGAGCCTGTCTTGAATTATCGAAATGGTGCTATGACCTGATTACTTCCAAGCCTGTTTTGTTTAAGATGCAGACTCTGCAATTTATGCCATGTCTGCTTCTCATCTGTTCTGTCTTTGATATAACGAATCTGATGAGTGCTATGATGAAAAAAGGCAAGTCACATGCATGGGGAGTCTCTTTTGTGCGTACTGAGTGTTTCAAGTCTTGTAGAGTTTTTTGTGTTTTTGTTTTGTTTTTTGGGTGTCAGATAATAATAGATTGTGCTAGTTTTGTTTTTTGGGTGTCAGATAATAATAGATTGTGCTAGTTTTTGTTTTGTTTTTGGGGTGTCAGATAATAATAGATTGTGCTAGTTTTTGTTTTGTTTTTTGGGTGTCAGATAATAATAGATTGTGCTAGTTTTTGTTTTGTTTTTTTGGGTGTCAGATAATAATAGAGTGTGCTAGTTTTTGTTTTGTTTTTTGGGTGTCAGATAATAATAGATTGTTCTAGTTTTTGTTTTGTTTTTTGGGTGTCAGATAATAATAGATTGTTCTAGTTTTTGCAAGAAGTGGGTGGGAGGGTGGGGATATGGTGAGTGTAACGTGGCAGTGAAAAACAGCAATCACCGAATCTGATGTTTCTGTTTTATGACTGGAATGTGTTTGGACGGAGCAGCTTTGTACCTGTTCATTATTCTTAGTGTTTAATGTCCAAATAGATTGATACAGATGGCAATCGGGTCAGGTCAAGTTTGGGTCAGTAAGTAATTAAATATTGAATTTCGTTCTCTTGAGCGTTTTTTTGTATGAAGCTAGAGCACCTTTTTTTTTTATTCATATATTATGAATTACGAAAGATGAGTCGCATAAGCATTTGTTTTTCGTCTTTAGAGTGTTGGTAGATCACTGTCTCAAGAGAAACATACAAAAATAGCACGAGTTTGAGGAAGGGAAGGCGTACTTCATAACCTAATTCCAACCTTTCCCTGTCAACGAAGAAAAAAACAAATTTGTGGAGCCCGAAGGCGGTGAAGTAGTGAGGAGGAGTTGTGAAGTTTATGTTGCCTAAGGCAAAGGCAAAGCGAAAGGGCCGCGTGGGGGAGACGGGGGGTGGGGGGGGGGGGTTAAAGAGGGAGGGGTCTGTGGATGTTTGTGATTAGATATATGGGTTGCTTTTGCTTTATTTTTCTTTTCTTCAATGATTTGCTTGAGTACGGATTTGTCTTGTTTTTCACCCTTTAGTAAGTGACGGGCGCAGCACGTCGACCTCGAATGTGGTAGGTTCGGGGTTTGATTCGAGACTGCGCCTGGTGTGTTAAGGGTTGAGATTTTGCCGATCTCCGAGTTCAATGTATGTGCAGACCTGCTAGTGCCTTATTCCCCTTCACCCATGCATCCACCCACATCATCGTGTTATTTCCCCTGGGCACAGGCATGCGCTCACTGGGACACGGAACTAACACACGTTAACTCACTCACTCACTCACTCACTCACACACTAATAGACCCTATCGTTATTCCAAACTCTCGCAAGCTCTCGCGGCAAACTTCAAAGCACAGCAGAGCATGCGGGTCGGCTATCTTGCGAGAGCTGCGAATGCCGATGTACAAAGTTATTGCGACCTTCGAAGCGTAACATAGAGCAAATCTCGCGGATATCTCGCGAGAGCTGCTCTGATACCAAACAGGACTATTGACTGACTCACTCCCTATGTGCAGAGTTCAAGGAGGCGTTCTCCCTGTTCGACAAAGATGGGGACGGTACCATCACCACCAGTGAGCTTGGAACAGTCATGCGATCCCTGGGACAGAACCCCACAGAGGCGGAGCTTCAAGACATGATCAACGAGGTCGATGCCGATGGTGAGTAATTCAGTGAGTCAGCAAATCAGTAGGTCGGCCAGATATAATGATGATAATACCACAACGACCAGTTGGCTGCACACAGTCATGCACTCACTGGTACAGAACCCCACGGAGGCGGAGCTACAAGACATGATCCACGAGGTCGATGCCGATGGTGAGTAAGTCAGTGAGTCAGCGAGTCGGTTAGTTCTTACGATCAACGAGGTGGATGTCGATGGTGAGTACTTGCGTTGGTGAGTCAGCCCCAGTGGATATGGCAGGTGAGTCGATGAGTGAGATAATGTGGATGTGTCTGTCGATCGAATCGAACAAAAATGTGTACAGCAATTGCGAGTCACAGAGTCAAGGAATATGGATTTCGATGGCCAATTACTGACGGCCAGGTGGTGCCTGAAGGTACCGATGGTTATATTTGACGCCTTGCATCAGCAACAATGATTAACCCCTTGACTGGCGACAGAATTTAGTTTAATAAATCAATACAAAATCACAACACACAAAGTATGACCAGTAAGACCAAAACCGAGGAAGGGAAGAAATCATCTTGCTGCAAATTCAAAGGGCAACATACAGCGGTTGTTCCCCTTGTCAGAGTATTGATTTTTTTTGGATCTATTAAGCAAAGTATGGAACTGGCAGTTTAAGGGGGACTGAATACAGTTTGAAAAGAATATTGTTTCATAATTATGTAGCAAGTGGTACATAATTATGTTGAATGAATTGACACACTCGGTTATACACAATATTGGCGTGATTGTGTTGCCAGGCAACGGGACGATAGACTTCGAGGAGTTCCTGCATATGATGGCGCGCAAGATGAAGGACACTGACAGCGAGGAGGAGCTGCGGGAAGCCTTCAGGGTCTTTGACAAGGACGGCAACGGGTAGGTTTAGGACCTTTCTTGTGCTGATCAGCTAGAACAACGACTTTTTCAACAGGGCGTGTCATTTTGAAACACCACAAATCCGCGGTCTGAGGCTTCACTCCTGTTGTTTTGAACAGAACATAATAATAGAGCGTAATTATGTCTTTCTAAAAAAGTTATCAGTCGACCTTCCGTCTGTGCCAAAACCATGGACCGAAGTTTGTGACGCAGTTAGACGCAGATGCCTGACGTCATGATGTGTTCCAGATATAGACCTTGGCTTGCGACGAAGTTAGAGGCAAATACATGACGCCATGGTATGTTTCAGGCTAAGACATGAGTTTGTGACGAAGTTTGACGCAGATGCATGACGTCATAACGTTTTCCAAGTTTAGACATGAGTTTGTGACGAAGTTTGGCGCAGATGCATGACGTCGTTACGTGTTCAGGTTAAAGGTGAGTTTGTGACGAAGTTTGACGAAGATGCATTGACGTCATTTTGTGATGCAGGTTTATCAGCGCGGCAGAACTGCGTCACGTGATGACCAACTTGGGGGAGAAACTGACTGACGAGGAGGTGGACGAGATGATCAAAGAGGCCGACCTGGATGGCGACGGCATGGTCAACTATGAAGGTCTGTTTGTCTGTCTGTCTGCTTGCCTGAGTGTTTGTTAGTGTGTATGTGAGTGTCCGGTGATCAAAGGGGCCGACCTGGATGGCCACAGCATGGTCAACTATGAAGGTCGTGCTTGAGTGTTTGGTAGTGTGTATGTGAGTGTCAGGTGATCAAAGAGGCCGACCTGGATGGCGACAGCATGGTCAACTATGAAGGTTTGTTTGTCTGTCCGCTTGCCCGAGTGTTTGTTAGTGTGTATGTGAGTGTCCGGTGATCAAAGAGGCCGACCTGGATGGCGACAGCATGGTCAACTATGAAGGTCTGTTTGTCTGTCCGCTTGCCTGAGTGTGTGTTAGTGTGTAATTATGTGAGTGTCCGGTGATCAAAGAGGCCGACCTGGATGGCGACAGCATGGTCAACTGTAAAGGTCTGTTTGTCTGTTTGTCTGCTTGCCTGAGTGTTTGTTAGTGTGTATGTGAGTGTCCGGTGATCAAAGAGGCCGACCTGGATGGCGACGGCATGGTCAACTGTAAAGGTCTGTTTGTCTGTCTGTCCGCTTGCCTGAGTGTTTGCTAGTGTGTATGTGAGTATGAGGTGGTTATAGACCGACCTGGATGACGACAGCATGGTCTGTTTGTCTGTCTGTCTGCTTGTGCGAGTGTTTGCTAGTGGGTATGTGAGCGTATGTTGATCGATATCCTTCTCGACGGTAAAGCCAGTGTTAGTGTTAGTGTGTGTGTGTGTGTGTGTGTGTGTGTTTGTGTGTGAGTGTGAGTGTGATATGATCAAAGACCGACATCGATGGCGACGGTATTGTCATCTGTGAATGTCTGTTGGTGTGTCTGTCTTCTTGTCTGAATGTTTGTTAGTGTGTATGTTAGTGGGATCTCGTCAAAGAGGCTGTCTTGGGTGATGACGGCATGTTATACAATTAAGATCTGAACTGTCCAATGCTTGATCTGTTTATCTGTCTGTCTTTTGGTTTGTAACTGTGCACACGTGTGTTAGTCACACCAGTTTGACGATGGCTTCGTCAGACGAGGAGGTCAATTGGTAAGCAACTTGTTTTGCCTTTGACCGGCACACGGACTGCTGGATTGTTCAAGGCTGCGTTGTGCGTCTTGATGTGGCTTTTTTTGAAGACCGACGGGTCTGTCTTTGCTTGTGACTCCCTTTTCATGCCAGTTGTTTTTTTAATTTAGTTTTTTTTTTAAGGAGTGGGGAGGGGGGGGGCTGTTTGGTTATTTGCCAGCGTGCGTGTTATGATCTAACAGACCGAAGGAATGACAGACAACGGGTCAGCTGTGTGTGTTTTTATGGTGGTGTCCATGTAATTTACTTTTCCGTCCTATTATCCTGCTGTCTCTCAGGCTGTCTGGAACGATTGTTTTGTATTCTTGTTGAAGCGATACTGTTGTTGCCTTCATATTGCCGAACAACTTTTTCTTCATAACTATTTGACTTAACCTATAATTACTTTGTTTTCGTGCTACAGTGTAACTGACTGACATGTTACAATCTCTGCAGTATCTAAGAGAGAGAAAAAAAATGTGGAAGTGTTTTTTTCTTGATTGAAAAGACGTTGTTTTGATGCTGACAAATATCACTATGCATGGTGTTTAATCAAACGTTGCTATGTTGTACTGCTGTTTGTGTTTGCCTCTCCGAAAGTGCTAATCAACTTCTGTTTGTTTTTGGTTAATACACTTGTTATGTCTTTTCTCTCGTTGCTTATATCAGCATGGAACAAAGAACAATCTGAACAAAGAGCAACAACAACAACAACAACATTTAAAAAACATTTAAAACGAAAATCAACCCGGTGTTGTCGAAAGCAATTTGGCGAACTTTAACATCTTTCTCCGTTTTAAGGAGAAAAGCTTCAAGTGACATCTTTAACAATAAAGACAATTGTCTTGAGACATTTTAAACACTTAAAAGAGAAAGCTCATTGTTGCTGCTGATGGGGACTCGCCATTCTAATCGTTTTTGTAGGAGCACATCATTGAACAAGTCGCGTAAGGCGAAATTACTACATTTAGTCAAGCTGTGGAACTCACAGAATGAAACTGAACGGACTGCATTTGTTCACAATGACCGTAGTCCGCCGCTAGTGCAAAAGGCAGTGAAAGTGACAAGCCTGTACATGTTTAGCGCGGTAGCGGTTGCGCTGTGCTGCATAGCACGCTTTACTGTACCTCTCTTCGTTTTAACTTTCTGAGCGTGTTTTTAATCCAAACATATATCATATCTATATGTTTTTGGAATCAGGAACCGTCAAGGAATAAGATGAAATTGTTTCTAAAACGATTTCGGAAATTTAATTTTAATAATAATTTTTATATTTTTAATTTTCAGAGCTTGTTTTTAATCCGAATATAACATATTTATATGTTTTTGGAATCAGAACATAATGAAGAATAACATAAAAGTAATGTTGGATCGTTTTATAAAAAAATAATTTTAATTACAATTTTCCGATTTTTAATGACCAAAGTCATAAATTAATTTGTAAGCCTACATGCTCAAATGCAATACCGAAGTCCGGCCTTCGTGGAAGATTGCTTGGCCAAAATTTCAATCAATTTGATTGAAAATTGAAGGTGTGACAGTTCCGCCTCAAATTTTACAAAAAGCCGGATATGACGTCATAAAAGACATTTATCGAAAAAATGAAAATAACGTCTGGGGATATCATACCCAGGAACTCTCATGTAAAATTTAATAAAGATCGGTCCAGTAGTTTACTCTGAATCGCTCTACACATACACACGCACAGACACACACATACATACACCACGACCCTCGTCTCGATTTCCCCCTCTATGTTAAAACATTTAGTCATAACTTGACTAAATGTAAAAAGAGAATAATTGGGGGGCCCGGTAGCTCAGCTGGTAGAGCACTGGACTTGTGATCGGAAGTTGCAGGTTCGAATTCGGGCCGGGACGGACACGGGTCAACTTTATGTGCAGACCCAGAGACGGAAGCCATGTCCCACCCCCGTGTCACCACAATGGCACGTAAAAGACCTTGGTCATTCTGCCATAAGTGCAGGTGGCTGAATACACCTAAACACGCAGACACCTGGGTAGCGCGACTCCCTTGCTGCTAGCTTTCCACTAGGAGGAAGCGACCCGAATTTCCCAGCGATGGGATTAATAAAGTAATGAAAATGAAAATGAAAATGAAATAATAATTTAGGAATGAAATGCGTTTGAGCTTCTATAAGCTAGACATTTGTTAGATATTTTAGGCTCTTTGACAGATTCAAAATAAAAGTCGTATGAATCATAGCTTTAGAGCTGGACTAAAATAAATCATAATGATCTTGTTGCGTGTACATTTCTGACACATTCAGCTTAAGTTTTGATTGTCACCTGGTTTGGAACAGGAATTCTGCATTTGGTCCAAAATGCGCGAAAGACATTAAAAAGAATTTTACACAATTCCAGACAAATTCAACATTGAGATGGAAGTGTCGAATCCTGGCTTTCTTGTTTTACAAGTCGATATAGATTGCTATGATTGTAGTATTGTTTTCAATCACTTATATTCGTTTGAAGCAAAACCGGCTCTTTGACATTCATTGGCAAAAACATATCCGACAATAGCTATAAAACTAGACTGCCCAAAAGTGGATTTGTACACACACAAAAAAGAACAAACAAGTCTCGTAAGGCGAAATTACTACATTTAGTCAAGCTGTGGAACTCACAGAAGGAAACTGAACGCACTGCGTTTTTTCACAATGACCGTAGTCTGGCCGCTTGTGCATAACGGAGTGAAACTGACGAGCCTGTTCAGCGCGGTAGTGGTTTCGCTGTGCTGCATAGCACGCTTTTCTGTACCTCTCTTCGTTTTAACTTTCTGAGCGTGTTTTTAATCCAAACATATCATATCTATATGTTTTTGGAATCAGGAACCGACAAGGAATAAGATGAAAGTGTTTTTTTAATCGATTTCGGAAATTTAATTTTGATCCTAATTTTTATATTTTTAATTTTTAGAGCTTGTTTTTAACCCAAATATAACATATTCATATGTTTTTGGAATCAGGAAATGATGTAGAATAAGATGAACGTAAATTTGGATCGTTTTATATAAAAAAAAATGGTTACAATTTTCAGATTTTTAATGGCCAAAGTCATTAATTAATTTTTAGGCCACCAAGCCGAAATGCAATACCGAAGTCCGGCCTTCGTCGAAGATTGCTTTACAAAAATTTCAATCAATTTGACTGGAAAATGAGGGTGTGACAGTGCCGCCTCAACTTTTACAAAAAGCCGGATATGACGTCATTAAAAGTATTATCGAAGAAAAGAAAAAAACGTCCGGGGATATCATTCCCAGGAACTCTCATATCAAATTTCATCAAGATCGGTCCAGTAGTTTGGTCTGAATCGCTCTACACACACACACGCACAGACACACACACGCATACACACACACACACACACACACACACACACACACACACACACACACGCACACGCACACGCACACACACCACGACTCTCGTCTCGATTCCCCCTCTATGTTAAAACATTTAGTCAAAACTTGACTAAATGTAAAAAGAAGAAAAAAGTGGATTTGTAACATTGTCCCAATATAATGTATGTATGATGTTGTCGTGCTTGCCTCACAATACTAACCAGCCTCCTTTGCCTGTTGCAGATTTCATGGGATTTTCCACCCAGTTACTGACTAAACAAATCAAGCCGCGATAAGGCAGGCCCATGGGCGCGCTTCCAGCAAGCGGCCCTGCTTGCCGTGCTCAGATTTTGACATCTCACCTGCTAACATTGCCCCCTTTTCCCTGCCCCCTGGACTCAGTCTTGACACGGGAGATCGAGACTGGCCTATGTTGTGCGTCGTCTCGGATGACTGTGTAATCAATCATCTTCCTCTACTCATTTACGTGTTCCCCAATCTTCCCTGCAAGCTGTGAAGACTCGAGAATGATGAGCATCTCTTCAATGCATCCACATTCCTTTGTATTCCCCATTCCCCCTTACCAAGTTCTTTGCCCCGAAAGACGGACAAAGACTCGAACAAAACTAATCCATGTCACGTGACCCTTTGCAGACCTCTGTCCCAGCCTCCCCTACAAGCAAAGGTCTTGGAGCAGCCATGGCTAAAAAAAACGGCCCGGGAGGGGAGGCTGATGCTATGTGAATATTGGTTTGCATTATAAACTCTGCGAGGAATTGCGGGATCATCTTCATCGCACCCTTCCCATTTCCCCAACTGAGCAACCAAGACTCGAAACCAAGACTTGGATCTGGCTGACGAGAAATGGAGGGAAGACAGGTGTTATGTGGATGTTGTTTTGCATCATGGTGTATATAATCAGCTGACTCCTGCAAAAATGTGAAGATCTTCCCATTCAATCCCCATTTCTCCTACCGAGAACAGCCGAAAATGGAAAGCAAGACGTGTAATGTGGTCCTGGACACAGGCATAGACACATTCCTTCATGTCTGTGGGTCCTGAGAAAATGATGTTATGTGATTGTTGTCTTGCATCGTGGTGTATTTAATCATCTGCCTCTGCCTGTGACGAGCATGTGCGTGTTGCCAAGGCTACTCGAAGCGTGTTGCACGTGCCAGCTTCTATAACAAGGACAGTGCCGTGAAACTGACTGGCTGGTGATGACACGAAGGAACACAATCATGTCCTCGGCCCTGTGATTACGAGTTTTGGATTGCTGTTCTTTTGCTCTCCTGGAAAAATAGTGTGTGAGGCGAGAGGAGGACGATGTATATAAATGTGATGTTCACATGTGTAATTTGGTTTAACCCAAGTAAAGGTGTGTGTTTGTGTATGTGTGTGTGTGTGTGTGTGTGTGTGTTCGTGTGTGTAGTGTGTGTGTGTGTGTGTGTGTGTGTGTGTGTGTGTGTGTGTGTGTGTGTGTGTGTGTGTGTTGTTGCTTTTAGTTATTCAGCCTCCCACACAGGCCAAATGTTCAAGTAAATTGTGGCTCTGTCGTTCGATTATATAATGTGATGTACTGATGTAAATAAACGTTGAACGGTCCCCGTGTAGATACAATTTATAAAAGGGTTTTCACTATTACGTACGGCATGTATCACGTTTAATGTTAATCAAGTTAGATGTGATCGAATTCGAGACAGTTCGTAACCTTCATTTTGAATTTGACGGATCGGTGGTTTTTTTTATAAGTCTCAACCGATAAAGCCTTTTGATTAAACTCGATTGACTACTTGAAAAAGTCTTGCTTGACTCGACAGAACTCAAAATAACGTGTTGTCAAAAACAATACAAAACACGGTATGATGCAAGATGATGCAATACACAAGATTTCTTGACATTTGAATCACACAAGACACGAAAGCTCGATGGCAAAGACTTTGACAGAATGAGGGATGTCAATTGACAATCGTAGTCGGCGAATCTCGACGAAACTTATTTCAAATCGCCGAATTCTTCGCCGTCATTTCGTCAGAATAGACGATGTTCGGAACTAAATCTGTCGGGTTTGTATGGGTTGTGAAAGAGTGAATGCCCTTGCTTTTTCAGGGACAACTACGTTTACACGTGCTCCTGTCCCCGTGTTTCAAACACATCCCTCGCTAGTGATTGGCCCCTCCAATGTTTGTCCCCGTGTTTCAGACACACCTGTGGCTAGTGATTGTTCCCTCCAATGTTTGTCCCCGTGTTTCAGACACACCTGTGGCTAGTGATTGTTCCCTCCAATGTTTGTCCCCGTGTTTCAGACATACCTGTGGCTAGTGATTGTTCCCTCCAATGTTTGTCCCCGTGTTTCAGACATACCTGTGGCTAGTGATTGTTCCCTCCAATGTTTGTCCCCGTGTTTCAGACATACCTGTGGCTAGTGATTGTTCCCTCCAATGTTTGTCCCCGTGTTTCAGACACACCTGTGGCTAGTGATTGTTCCCTCCAATGTTTGTCCCCGTGAACGCAAGGGCATTCACTCTTTCACAACTCATACAAACCCCACATAGTTATTTTCGGAATTCGTCTAGTGTACACCTTTTTAAAGATTTAGGAAAGTTGGCCCCCATTTCCCATACCAAGGTGTAAAGTCCTGAGCAGCGAAGACTCGAAAACATGACACGGAACTTGGATCTGACTGACGAGAAATGAAGGGAAGACGATTTAGGAAAGTTTACTCAGCATAGCTGCCAACCCTCCCGGATTTTCCGGGAATCTCTTGAAGTTTACAACTTCTCCCTGCCTGCTCATATTCAAGACTAAGCGGTCCCCCTGGACCCCCTGGCTCCTGGATTTTGCCTTAAGAAGGTTGGCAGCTATGGTTTAGTCTAAAAGTTAAGTCGGCTGTAAATACTTCACCCCCGAAAATATAGCCAAAATGTGAGGAACTTTTACAATTTCATGACAATCAAAACGTCACGCTCAAAAGTCAGCAAAAAAGGACGATACACGAAGACGCAAGACGTAACAACAAAAGTCCACACAATGCTGTTCAGTACAGTACAGCAAAACGACACTGCGGAAAACAGAAAATGTGATATAACACAATACAAACCAGACTTTGAATTCCATCTACATTTGTTATTTATCTTAAAAGTTCCGAGGGTATTAAGTTCCTTGCCTATATCCATCGAAAATTGAATGCATTTCAAAAGAGCAGAGCCTGTCAAATAAAACATAAAATTCAGAGAAACAGTCGTGAACGATTGAGTCTTTTTAAATCTACCGGATAGGGACTGTGCATCGCACAAAGCTGAGAAAAGAGATGTAGAAAGATAAGTGACGTTGGTGGTTTTTTGAGTCACTTGAGAAAAAGTGACTCTATGTAATCGGTCAGTGTTAGTCTGTCCGGCCGGCCTTCCGGCCGGCCGGCCGTCCGGCCGTCCGGCCGGCCGGCCGTAGACACCACCTTAACGTTGGACTTTTCTCGGAAACTATCAAAGCGATCGGGCTCATATTTTGTTTAGTCGTGACCTCCAATGACCTCTACACTTTAACGATGGTTTCGTTGACCTTTGACCTTTTTCAAGGTCACAGGTCAGCGTCAAAGGAAAAATTAGACATTTTATATCTTTGACAAACTTTTCTCGGAAACTATCAAAGCGATCGGGCTCATATTTTGTTTAGTCGTGACCTCCAATGACCTCTACACTTTAACGATGGTTTCGTTGACCTTTGACCTTTTTCAAGGTCACAGGTCAGCGTCAAAGGAAAAATTAGACATTTTATATCTTTGACAAAGTTCATCGGATGTGATTGAAACTTTGTAGGATTATTCTTTACATCAAAGTATTTACATCTGTAGCCTTTTACGAACGTTATCAGAAAAACAAGGGAGATAACTAGCCTTTTCTGTTCGGCAACACACAACTTAACGTTGGGCTTTTCTCGGAAACTATAAAAGTGACCGGGCTCAAATTTTATGTGAACGTGACTCATTGTGTTGTGAATAGCAATTTCTTCCTGTCCATCTGATGCCTCATATAATATTCAGAACTGCGAAAGTGACTCGATCGAGCGTTTGCTCTTCTTGTTTTTACAACTTATTGCAAAAGTAGAGCGCTTTTTTGTTTGTTTGTTTGCTTAACGCCCAGCCGACCACGAAGGGCCATATCAGGGCGGTGCTGCTTTGACATATAATTATAACGCGCGCCACACACAAGACAGAAGTCGCAGCACAGGCTTCATGTCTCACCCAGTCACATTATTCTGACACCGGACCAACCAGTCCTAGCACTAACCCCATAATGCCAGACGCCAGGCGGAGCAGCCACGAGATTGCCAATTTTAAAGTCTTAGGTATGACCCGGCCGGGGTTCGAACCCACGACCTCCCGATCACGGGGCGGACGCCTTACCACTAGGCCAACCGTGCCGGTATTAGAGTGCTTACTTCTCTTTGTTTCTCTGATCTTGAAATAGCGCTCTGCATCATTCGTTGGAGATTCTCATTGCAAAAGTGTAACCCGTTACCGTGCAACTAACCACGAGACCAAGTTTGTTCGTGTGAGTGTTCAGTAACTGAAATGACCAATGGGTGTACTGTGCTTGTCAGAATACAGATTCACTGGATGTCAATCACGAAGAAAATAATTTTTCGCGTGAGAGCGAACTCCATTTTGAAAATGATGTGATATGCACAAAGGGCACAGTGGGTTTGCGGAGGCTTTTGCGAGCGAAGCATTACAGGGTTGATTGTCTAGCTGTATTTTCACTCTCCATAACCCCCCCCCCCCCCCCCCACCCCACCCACCCACCCTTAATCAGGGCAAAACGTTTCCTTGGTACCAAGGCCAAATGTCTACCCTTTGCGGACCTGTTTCGTCTTTGTAAAGGAAACGTGTACACTTGTATATGGAAATGGTCACTTGTAAGGTTGATCTTCATTGGTAAGATAAATCCGAACCTATCCCCCCCCCCCCTCCCTGTCCCAAACCACGGCCCACCACCCTATTTCGTCCTGTTCCGCAAAAAAAATGAGTTGCGCGAAGTGTGTGTGTATGTGTGTGTGTGTGTGTGTGTGTGTGTGTGCTCTTGCGTTCGTGTGTGTGTGTGTGTGTGTGTGTGTGTGTGTGTGTGTGTGTGTGTGTGTGTGTGTGTGTGCTTGCGTTTGTGCCTGCCTGCCTGCGAGTGTGTGTGTTTGTGTGTGTGTGTTCGTGCGTGCGTCCGGGTGTGAGTGTGTGTGTGTGTATGTGTTTGTGTGGTCTACAAGAGTTCCACACGACACCCTGTGTTTTACATAATGTTGATCTCCTGTTAGACTGCCAAGGGGCGCGGTTGAATTTAAATTTAAATTGTTCGGTTACCTTTTCTTTGAGCCCATGAATTCATTTTCAAGGCAACTCGTTTGAGGATGCAGAACATATCATTTTGTGTGTTGTTGAGCAAGCCATGTGATTGGTTGATTGCTCTGTCAGTCAAAGTATGAGGCAGGCGATTGATTGGTTGCTCAGTCAGTCAAGTTGCATATCATTGGCCAATCATATATTGCTTTGTTTTTTCCCCACATTTCACATTTTGCGACGGGCATGATGTATATATATGTACTTTGGAGATGTATTTATTTGGAAGGTTGGATTTTGTACGTTTATAAAAACGCGTTTGGATCATATGTACTTGTTCATGACACCAGTTTTTACCAGCCGCTATTGTGATGGTGTTTGTACAAAAATCAAAAGCAAAATTGTTTGCACCAATATTCAACTTTCCTTTGTCTCCGATTTTGATGTCGTTGTTGTTGTCGCGTTAGTGTGTGTGTGTACAAGATACAAGATACAAGATACAAGAAATGTTATCGTCCTCATCAATACAAGGAAATTTGGCATGTGTGTGGCAAGACATAATACACTGATACATAGACATTTACAAAGCAACAACTGAAGTTCAATATCAGCACACCCTTACGCACACATACCCACTACTTCAGACACACAGGCTACATGTGCCCCTCGGACGTACGCAACCCACAATTCACCCAGCCATACAACTCCACATGCACTTACTCATTCATGCAGCACTCTAGCGCCCGGCCATGCACAACTCACACACTGGAACCCTCGTACGGCTACATATGACACCCGCACAAACATCACAGCCTCAAACATCGTACTAGATCTACAACTAACAAGCATATATCCACTATCAAACACCGAATACATCATCACACATTACATCATAACATATTGCATTATAACACACGCACAAACATTACAACATCAAACATCGTACTATAATCTACAACTAACAAACAATCATACACTATCAAACACCAAATATATCATCGTACATTAAATTACGCGTGTGTGTGTGTGTGTGTGTGTGTGTGTGTGTGTGTGTGTGTGTGCATGAGCCTTTGTGAGTGTGGACGTGTGTGTGTGTGTCCGTTTGTCTCTGTGTTTGTCTGTCAATCCGTGATTATATGTGTGTGTGTGTGTGTGTGAGTGTGTGTGTGTGTGTGTGTGTGTGTGTGTTTTTGTGTTTCCGTATGTCTATGTCTGTCCGTCAGTCCGTGTGTGTGTGTAAGTGTGTGTGTTTGCGTGTGTGGGTATGTGTGTCTTGATGTGTGTGTATTGATGTGTGTCCGTCTGTATCTATGTCTGTCTGTCAGTCTGTGTTTATGCGTGTGTGTATGTGTGTGTGTAATCAGATATGTGCTCCTCGATGATTCATGTTGAATATAATGTTCCAACACTTTGTGTGTTTAACGAATGCAAGTTTTGCTAAAACGAAGTAACGCACTTTAACCAAGGGCGGTGTGCTGTGTCAAATGTTCAACCCTTAGTCGTGAGTTTTATCACTTATTCAATAAAGAAAGGAAACTCCTGTGTGTATATATGTGTGTGGATGTGAATGTGTGTGTCGTGTCTGTCTGTCTGTCTGTTTGTCTGTCTATCTGTCTGTCTGTCTGTCTGTTTGTCTGTGTTTTGGGGATTTTTTTCTTCTTTTTTTTTTGCGATTCTCAGAGAATATTTATGTGTCGATGCTCATAGTTAAACCATTCACACACACACACACACACACACACACACACACACACACACACACATACCCACACACACACACACACACACATCACACACACACACACATCACACACACACCTCTCTCTCTCTCTCTCTCTCTCTCTCTCTCTCTCTCTCTCTCTCTCTCTCTCTCTCTCTCTCTCTCTCTCTCTCTCTCTCTCAGACACACACACACACATGTTTTTTTTTTTTTTTTTTTTTTTTTTCAATTCTGTTTTTTGTCAGAGGCAAAGCTATCAGTTCGCATGGAATGTTTACTACTCGGTTCTATTTTTGTTAATGGAAAAGCTTCCATTTTAATGTCATCTTTTAATGGATAATAATATTGTTATTGTTATTGTTATCATTACTGGTCGATTACTAAAATTAGATTAAATTTTGAACACATTGGTGAGAAATTACTGCAGCTTCAAGTGCACTGTTTTGTAAAGTTATGGTTTGGTGCACGTTTTAGGTGTGGAAAATGCCAAAAACCCTCAGCTTCAGGGGGCAACGCCCCCTGACCCCGCATTATTTTCCTCCTTTTTGATGATTTCCTGTTCCCATGTCTGATTAGGTTTTTAATTGAAAAGTTGCACCTCTGATATTAACACTCTTCTTTTTCGTTTCAGAATTCGTCACAATGATGACCGCGAAATAGCCCTTCTGCTGACTACATCCGTCCACTTTCAACCACAATGACGTATATTTCATCAGACAATGTGCTACCTTTCAAACTCATACACTTCTTCAAGTGCCAAATTGTATTTCTTGTATTTCCCTTCGGATCTCATTTATACCTTTGTTTATTTGTTTTCCTTCTCTGGAGAGAAAATCGATTTTTTTTTTTTTTTACATATCTAGAGCTTTTCGTAATGTGTTATTGATATAAGCAGATTCGCGATCGTCGATAACGATTGTTCATGGTGTTGTGTAATTTTTAAATTTAGAAAGGAATTGTTATGTAAGACACTTTCAAACGAGCTATCTTTCGCGGATGCATTTACTGTGCAAACAACTCTAAATATGGCAAAAGTGTCACATGATAATCAACTTTGTCACGACGTGATCTTAACAAAATGGCTACGGAGCAGACGATTTTTTCCGTAACCAGTTGGGAGTGATGCAACAATATCACGGTCTTCTTCCCGCAGCAGTCTCAAAATTTCGACTTGTTTTGACCTTAGAACGATGTCTTTATCATAACTGTGAAGAACAGAACGGAGATCACTGTCGAAGTCGGCCATTCTACAATTACGTTCGTCTTTCGTCTGTTATTAGAAACATTAGCGAAAAACATATGGGAGATAACTCTGAATTCTTGTTTTGTGAAAAAGATTTCCTTTTAATGCGCGTAGTAATTATTCATCCTGCCAGAGAGACCAGAGCGATAGCAAGGACTGATGATTATCAGACTGAGCTAACTGAAGAAAAACAACACCTCTTGAAAGATAAAACGGAAACATAATGGGCTCTCTTTTATCTCTTATTTATGTTTGTTGTTTTTGGAAAATGAATTTAATAATCGATAACTTTTATCAGTACCAACGGACTGCTATAATGTCCCTCAAAGACAAGGGAAGCAATTATGATACGAAGGTCAGCTGAGCAGTTGTTACCTCCCTTATTTAAGCAAACAACCGTTCGATTCTCTTTCCTGAAGACGAGGTCGGTTATTTTGAGAAAGAGAGATTGTTGGCTCGTGCTTTGGCTTGACATTAGAGAACGGAAAATTACGTCCTAACGATTCATCGATTATTACAAAAGCATTATTGTTATTTATTTATTATTTTGATGTTTACTTTTTCCGTTTTTCTTTTCTTCTATTCTATTCTAAGTTATGTTTTTATGTACTTTCTTTAATTAGGAATGAAGCCACACTGATAATTATACTCTTGACAAACAGAACTGTGTCCTGCATTGCACAATGCTTTTTCTCCAAGTTCTAATCTGAAGAAGAAACCCGTCACATAGTTCTTTCTCTGTTCACAGATCTATTTCTTGACTTGTTATTTTGTTTTTTAATGTATGTATTTACTTATCGATTAATTCATCCGTTTATTTCCAATTTTTTCCATTTTTTTTATTGTACACACTTTTTTATGAAAATGAACCGACTCACTCTTGATCAAAAATTAAAAATAAACTTTTATATTGTGAGTTTCATAATATAATGCTCTTACTTTAATTTCAAATGTGAACAGAGAATCATCAAACATTGATCTATTTGATTTCCATTTTTCTCCTTTATTTGTCTTTATCTATTAAAGTATTCATCCGCTGCCAACTCCTCATTCCTTAATCTACACCGTCACCAACCGAATAAGATCCGTTACCAAGGTATTCACGCCGTAGACGGTGGCTGCACTGGGGAATTGCCTCCGCACTAACTTTCACCGATGAAGAGCAACACGCCGGGTGAGTTTCTGCACAAAATCGTCTCTGTTTTCTCCAAAATGACATATCATCACAATACTGGCGTTTGTACTTCGACCTAAGGTGTTATAGCATCCCATCATCGATTTTATTCTTTTCTTCGATGCATTTGTTAACGTTGAGCTTCGATTATTTATGCTTTTCTTGCAAAGCCGCAAAATCGATCAGTCGTGGTACAGATTCAAGAATTACGCTCCAACCGCGTGACTTTGGATGACACAACTTGGACCGCATGTCAACTAATAAACAATAATGATATTCCAATAGACTGCAGTTTGATTGATAATCTTGATTTTCCGTAATAACTGTGGGAAGTCAGACTTTACGCAAACTTTGCAAGAAAAGCATAAATAATCGAAGCTCAACGTTAACAAATGCATCGAAGAAAAGAATAAAATCGATGATGGGATGCTATAACACCTTAGGTCGAAGTACAAACGCCAGTATTGTGATGATATGTCATTTTAGAGAAAACAGAGACGATTTTGTGCAGAAACTCACCCTGCGTGTTGCTCTTCAGCAGTGTAAGTTAGTGCGTAGGCTATTCCTAATGCAGCCACCGTCTACGGCGTAGTATTGAATAGGTTTTGAGGCGCTGTGCGTCTCCTTTTAAGTCCATTGTCGACTGTCGATGCAATTTTCAATTTTGAATAATATGTCAATGTCTCGCTTTTAAGTTCGTTGTCTTTTTTTCATATCATTTCGTTTATATTTACTATGCTAAACCAAAGCAGATTGATCCGATTTCAAGACATAAAAAACACGTGCGAGCGTACACACACACACACGAACACACACGCACGCACGCACACACGAACACACACACACACACGCACACACACATAAATATACTTGCTTACTTTCTTATCAGCGAATGGGTTGATCCCGGTCTCTCTCGCTGGATTTATAGTCTAGTCTGCTATGATTTTCATTTGTTCTTCCTTCCTTCCCAAGTTTTCTGCAAATCTTTTTTTCGATACTTCCCATCAGCAATATTCACTAAACAAAAAAAAATGAACATTATCATTGAAAACACGAATTGCATGCGCGCTCCCTGTTTTTCCTTCTTCTTTAATTTAGTTGTTTTTTTACATTTTATTTTCTTAGTGTTAGTTTTTTGGTTTATAAAAAAAATCAAATGTGTTAATTTATTTTAATGGATTTGTTTTAATGAAATGTAATTAAACAATGGGAACGAATTAAAAGATAAAAACAAATCTATTTTTTCCCTTTCGATATTCTGCAAATGTTTTTCTGCGTCTGTGTGTGTGTGTACCAACAGTCATGTAAGCCTACACTGCATCGTCAACAAACCTGCAGCAGTAAACAAAATAAAATAATAAAAGAGGAATTTCAAGAAAACTAATAGCTTTCACTATGCTTTATTCACTGGTAATTGAAACACAATACATCAACACACAGGCAAGAAGCACGAAAACGGTGTCCTGCAGAAGCTGAAGTCGTGTAGGATGGAAAAGAGAGTGAAGAAAAAAATGGTCAAGCTAAGGACAGAGATGGCAGTCAGACAGCGTGTGTGTGTGTGTGTGTGTGTGTGTGTGTGTGTGTGCGTGCGTGCGTGCGTGCGTGCGTGTGTGTGTGGGTGTGTGTGTGTGTGTGTGTGTGTGTGTGTGTGTGTGTGTGTGTGTGTGTGTGTGTGTGCTATTGATACTTAACAGTTTCTTCACTTTGAATCGTCTTTTCTGTACGAATGACTCAGTGAGGAACGATTGTGATTTGGTGGCGTGTGTTTAGTAGATGTATACATTGTGAAACGGTTGATCGCCATTGTCCAGTGCATGTGATATAACTGATTTTACTAGTGCATGTTATATAACTGATTTTGATTATGATGTAATATTTGCATTACAACTCTTGCCAGTTTATACGTTGTGATATTTCTGTACATTCATTATATTACGTTTACAATACATGTAGTTGTTGGAATTCAATTTGATGCCGCGAGTCCGTAGAGGATCTGTTAATATTTTTTGAGATTGTTTTATTGGTACTTGAATTCCTTCACCACAAACAAACATCCCCCCTCCAAACACACACACACACACACACACACACACACACACACACACACACACACACACACACACACACACACACACACACACATACACACACACACACACACACACACACACCAACCCTCGTCTCGATTCCCCATCTGCAGGGTGACCCAAAAGCAATGCAACCCTAAAACATGCTAATAACTTCTACATCTGTTGACTGAATCACTTGATACTTGGGGGACATAAACTGCAGCCTATGCATGACCCTTATACAAGGGTACAATGCTATTGATCACATGGTCTGACTTTTGTGCTATTTCAAAATGGTTGCCAAATTCGGGGATCGACTCAACAGTACGAGGTTTGAAATTGAGTGGTTGCCAAACTAACCCGATTTAAGCCCTCCAGATTGTTACCTTCTGGGTAATTCGTATGACATAGTTTTACCTTAATCAACATTAGACAATCAGTTATTTAAATACAGCAATTACAGGCAGGATCAGGGTATTTCCAATGGATGACTGCGTCCATGTCATTGGTGAATGTCTCGACATGTATTTCTCTCTCTCTCGACTGTACACAGAGATAAGAACAGCCTCGCTTTCACCTAGGTCCTGCCTAAAAACAATGTTCAGACCTCATGTTCAGACTTGGCGTAATGATTCCGAAAGGACTACTTTTTCGCGGTCAAGTTCAGTCGTCCGCATACTCGAAAGTGAAAAAAAGATTAAACGTTTTGCTACAGTATCGGAGGATGAACTGTCGAAGAAGAAAAAGAATCTCGTGCCAACCACTTCGCAGAAGACCATCCGAGTTGTCCAGAAGAAGTTCTGAAACACGTCACGTTCCAAATCAAAAGACGACATGCTATTCTCTTACGTCACTATTCTTGGTTTACGGTACCATTCGGCGGCTTTGCTACGAGTATGCCATAGTCTTGGTTGGCCGAGACCTTGAGGTGGAATGCGAGTGATTAGGTTTGTTGATTTTGCTCGGAGAAGTGGTCCGTGTTCAAGCAAGTTTCTTTCTTCTTTGAAAACAAAAACCCTAAGACCAGTGAATGTCGAGATATATATGTTAATTGGATCTGTGATCCAAACATGCCTTTTGGTCAATCTCGATGGCAGTTTATTCCACTCGCCCTACGGGCTTGTGGAATAAACTTCCATCTCGATTGACCAAAAGCCATGTTTGGATCACAGATCCAATTAACGTATAATGTTGTGCGACATTGTGCAAGTGTAACTTTACAACGAAGGAGGTTATAATGTTCATTCGAGTTTAGCATAGGTTACTTAGTTGTTGTAAATGAACTTCAGTTCGTCCACGACCATTCGACAAAGTTTCGAGTCTGTATGTAAAATGGTTCCACATTTACCTTTTCTCCAACATGTGTTCTAAATTACACCTCCGAAATTGTCAATGGCACGAAAGCTTTCCCGTGTAGGGATTGCCCTGAACCTAGCTGTATCTGCTTTCTTCAATTCACCGATGCTCTAGGGGATGAAGAGGGACTTTGTGTATACTCAAACATTCAGATAATCCAAAAGGTAAATGTCTGGAGGGTTTAAATCAAGTATTGCTACTGCCTAATGTCAAACCTCGTTCTGTTGAGTCGATCGCCGAATTTGGAAACTTGGTTCAAAATTGCACAAAAGTCAGACCATTTAATCTACAAAATTGCAACCTTGTGGAAGGATCATGCATATTTGGAAGACATTTTTGTCTTCCAAATATCAAGTGATTCGGTCAACAGATGTAGAAGTTAAACGCATTTTTGAGGGTTGCATATTTTGGGGGATCACCTGTATGTTAAAACATTTAGTCAAAACTTGACTAAATGTAAAAAGAGACAGACAAAAAGCAATGAACCGCTACAACTATTATCCCCTACCACTGTCACTTTGGCTTCAAAGAACGTTTGCACACTTCAAGCACAAGCAAGTGATAACAAATATGATAGAATCGTCACACGCACACCAACATCCTTCCCCTTTGTTCCATTGTGTGATATTTAGCAGTCCCCCCCCCCACACACACACACACACACACACGCCAAACACACACACACACACACACACACACACACACACACACGCACGCATGCACACACACGCACACGCACACACACACGCACACACACACGGACGCTCACACACACACACACACACACACCCACACACATACACACACACACACACGCACACGCACATACACACTCTTCTTCTTCTTCTCTTCTTCTTCGTTCATGGGCTGAAACTCACACATTCACTCGTGTTTTTGCACGAGTGGATGTTTACGTGTATAACCGTTTTTACCCTGTCATTCTGGCAGCATACGCCGATTTCTGGGGAAGCATGCTGGTTTGATTCGTGTTTCTATAACCCACCGAACTCTGACATGGCTTACAGGATCTTTTACGTGCGCACTTGGCCTTGTGCTTGCGTGTACACACGAAGGGGGATAAGGCACTAGCAGGTCTGCACATAAGTTGACCTGGGAGATCGGAAAAATCTCCACCTTTAACCCACCAGGCGGCCGTGGCCGGGATTTGAACTCACGACCTTCCGATCAGGAGGCCGATGTCTTATTCACTGCGAAACTGTGCCCGCCTTATGTTCTGTCCAACATCACAATAATAATTGCACTTTTCTCCAACCGCGTAGTGCACGTAAAATAAGCTTTCGCTTGAGTGTGTGTCCTTATTATTTCTCGTTTTATTACTGTACCATGTTCAATTGAATAAAACCTTGTTTGAACCCAGCCGCAAGTCTACATCGCACCAATAACGTGGACGTAGTCGAGTTTAGATTGCAGAGTTAACAAGACTGGCTGACCCTAAGTCAAGTATAGTGGATGCTACAATACACAATCGAACTGTTGGGTTTGAAATTGAAACGAAGGTTAAAGGCCAACATCGGCTGGTATACTAGCGCCAGATCATAGTGTAGCTCTGGGTTATTTTTATGTGTGTATCTAACCTTGATCCGCTGTCGCTGGCAACACTAAATCTAGCTCTGTGGCCATCTGTGGTAATACGGATTCGTGCTCTCAAGACGGATGTTTGTCTAAGCCGCCATTTTGGAAAGTTTTTTGACGAATTGGACCTTAAAAATTCAAGGGGCATTCGCTGTACTGTAATTTAGAAACACCTGCAATGATTTACTCATAACTGCTTCAAAACTATGCCAGATTAATTCAGTGTAGTGTAACCAGCGAGCGGTTTGCAGTGTCCAGCTCTCCTGTCAGGAGTCCGGACTTCCGGTCGTCATCATTATTTATTTTGTTTCCATAGATACCCATTCGTCAAAGCAGATCAAGAACGTTGGATTGAGGAAGTCAAACCTACAGTCTAGCTAACGCATGCAAATGCCGTGCGGCCATACAGGGCTAAAGCGCTTCGAATAACAGACACAGCACAATGTACCTTGGGGAATATTACGGTCTGCTATGACTATCAAACACAGCATTAAGATTTGAACAATAGAACGCTCAAACACTAATTCTAAGACCTTCTCCGTGTGTGTTGTCATCTATTCAACACCCAAAACGAACTCTGTAGCTCTCAGCACAATTTCAAATCTGTATCTCTAGATTTAGTGCATGGAATGCTCAGGGTCAAAAGGTAGGACGAAGACTAGGAGTGCAAAGTGCGTCACAATGAGAATTATAGTCTAGAATTCCTACTTAAAATAACGCTATTTTCAATTTGAGTAACTCAGCGCTCAAACGATTATTTTTAAGGTATTCCTGGTGTGTGGTCACAAAATAACAACCCCCACGCTGAACAGTATAGCTCGTGAGGCGATTTGAAACAGGCTTTTTTGTTAAATATATACTCTTCAAAAAAAGTTAAGGACCGGTCATGAAATGTTCACAATCTTTAAAATATTCGCAAAAAATCAAGGGTTTGACAATTTGATTGAAACGTCACTTATTTGAATTACCAAAAGGGTAGTGAGTCTTGCTCTAGGAACATTTTTGGCTGGCAGTATTACTGTGTCATGATAAACAGGCGGGAAAAGTGAGGTTTTCTTTAAAGGCACAGTAAGCCTCCCGTAAACCATCACAGATACGGTCAGGCTTTTACACACAGTACAAACACCCTTTCATTTAAACACTCACCATTTGAGAACATCCTAGGTGCCCTCCGTAAAGAGCGAACAATTTTCAAAGAATTTATTTTTGCGTGGTTTATCTTACCCCTGAGCCATCGTGAACCCGTGTGATCCAGTTTTCCCTTTTCACAATGCAGTCGTCAGTTAGTTATTTGAATGCGACTCGACGTGAGCTTATCTACAATAGCATGTTTTTTATGCACGAAACAACGGCTGTGGTTCACAAGAACTCTAGCGATGGCTTTTGACTGTTGAGAGCAACGGCGATTTGCACTGATAAACCGTCGTCTGCTACGACCCTTGCGTGACCCTGCTTCCGGGCTTTTCTTTTTTTAAACTTTCACAACTTCGAATTGTTCTGATCTTGTCTTGATGAAAAACGAATTCTTTTATGATTAAAGAATGTTTGTGTAACAAGCTGTCAATTTATTATTTAGATTTTAAAAGTTAGGTCTAGCGCAAAAACGAGGCGCCGTTGTTGTTAACGGAACAAGTCTACGAAAATAAATTCTTGGAAAATGTCTCACGCTCGACAGAAAGCAGCCAGGATGTTCCCGTTCGGTGAGCGTTCAAATGGAAGTATGCTTGTACTGTATTTAGACGCTCGGGGAGCTCTGTGCTGGTTTACGGGAGGCTTACTGTGCCTTTAAAAAGGGGGAAGTCTTCAAAGTCCTATGAAATCGGTGCAAAACATGCCAAGACAAAAACCATTGATGCACGTGCTACAACAGGGTTCCAGCCATGACATGTGTTGACAAATGTGTGTTTGTAAAATGACACACTGACAAAATAATGTAATGAAACAATATGCCCCTATCACGAAAACGGAGCGACTTGGATAAGGCAAGGGCAGTTTGATGGCTACAATATGTTGTTTCTGCCAGGCAAGTGGTTCAGAGTGTTGCAGTGTCTCACTTCAACATCATCGGACTGAAGGAATGGCTTCAAGCAATTGGCAGAGTACAGTAACGACAATGTTATGGTCGGCCTACAGTCACTACAACAATGGAGGATCGCCTCATCAAAATGAAGGTCATGCAGCAAAATAAGGTTACTGAAAAGGCAGCAGGCATCGACCATGAGCTGCCACCACACACTGTTGTCAGTAATCAAAGTGTTACAAACTGCTGTCACGCGTTCAACTTCAGTGAAAGACGCCCAGTCCGCAAAACAACATTGACTGCCAACCATCCAGTTGCCCACCCTGCTAGGTGCACTCAACATGTGAGGCGGTTACGTCATCGTACCGGGGAGAGATCTCCTTACGTCGTAGGACATCTCACTACCGATTAGTGGGAGATTAACAGTGATAGCTGCCGGGATAAGATTTTGCAGTTTTTCGTTGTAAGAAATACAACTGTTGTGAATTTGAACTGAACTCAGAGGGTTGTCTATAGAGTAACACGCTCTAGCGTTGTTTTCGCTGGCATGTTTGACGTGACACTTTCTAGAGACAGTCCTCAGTTCTTCAATAAAACAAATTCAATCATTTAACCTAGTCATTTATTTATGGCATGCGTTTGAAAAAGTGGTCCTTAACTTTTTTTGAAGGGTATATTCCCTTTAAGTGACCGAGTGGTGACTTGGTCGCGTTGATCTAATTCTATATACCGAAAGTTATTGGCAGAAAATGCATTATTAGATTGTCGAGATCTCAGCCCAGTTCACACAAGGGCTTAACCTGGAGTCCAGCACTGGCAAAAAGCAACATAAATCAAATCAAATTTAAAGTTGACCCGCCCATAAAGTTCACGCGTGTCGTGAATTTACAGGTGAACGTCAGGTTATACGAACCTTTGTGCTTTCGTAATAAAGTTTATAGATTACCCCCCACCCCACCCCCCGACCCCTATCTCTCTCTCTCTCTCTCTCTCTCTCTCTCTCTCTCTCTCTCTCTCTCTCTCTCTCTCTCTCTCCTCTCTCTCTGTGTCTCTCTCTCTCCCTCTCTCTCTCTCTCTCTCTCAACTGCAACTCTTATTGATCACATATATACTGATAATAAGAAGATTGTTTCTAATGTGTATGTGTCCAATTCCAGTATTAGCGATCATATGCCTATTTTTTGTTCGGTCTCTATGCGCTTGCCTAAATCAGGACCAAAAGGCCACACGACCATAGAATACAGAAGTTTTAGACATTTTGATGAGTCTGCATTTTTTCGTGATCTTAGTGAAGCTCCATTTCAGAGCGTTTTTGATTTCAGTCTTGCAGATGATGCTTTTGATCAATTGTATAGCATTTTAAACACAATTATAGATAAACACGTGCCCCTGCGTCAGCATAGAGTAAAACATGCCAGACTTCCGCCTTGGTTAACATCAGATATTATAGAGGCGATGGCTCTGAGAGATTATTTCAAGGAAAATAAGATGACAGACGAATATAAACAGCAGAGGAATGAGGTGTTAAACCGTGTGAGACAATCCAAAACTGGTTACTTTGATAAATTAATTTCCGATAAGAAAGATACTGCAACAATTTGGCGGGCAGTAAATGAAATCCTTGATAAATCTAGGAAAAGGTCAACTGCTAATCTAACAAAACTATCTGCGGAAGAATTTAATAATCATTTTATATCTTTAGCGGATAAATTGAAGGCTTCTGTGGCAGAAACAAATTCTCGGGATAGAGATGACTGTTTTGAAAAATTGGACGAATTCTGTCAGCGGAACAGAATAAACAATGAAGCGTTTATCATTCCTCCGATTGCAGTTCATGAGGTCGGAACATTTATTGAAAACCTGGAGAATAAAAAGTCCATGGGTCCTGATAAAATACCCGTGAAGTTATTGAAGCTTTCTCTACCGTATATTGTGGATTCGCTCACGTTTGTATATAACCTTAGTATTGAGCAGAACTTTTTTCCGTCTAAATTGAAAAGCGCCAAAGTCATACCCCTTCCCAAATGTAAAGATCTCTCAGACCCAAGTAATTTTAGACCCATTTCTTTACTGCCTGTTTTGTCAAAACCATTAGAAAGGCATGTGCACAAGCATCTTCTTGCTTACATGGAAGAACAAAATTTGTTCCATCAGTTTCAATCCGGTTTTCGGTCCAAGCATTCTTGCCACACAGCTCTTACGTCTCTCTGCGAAGCTTGGCTGTCAGCAATGAACAAGTCTGAAGTTACAGGAGCATTGTTTTTGGACTTTAAGAAAGCATTTGACTTAGTCGATCATTCCATATTGCTGAAAAAATTACACTATTATTTGAGAAACGATTCGGTCTGTGACTTCTTTAAATCGTATCTTGCTGACCGGACACAGTATGTCACTCTACAATGCCAGAATTCGTCTACTGCACTAGTAAGACATGGCGTCCCTCAAGGGTCTATATTAGGACCTATTCTCTTTTGTATTTACGTTAATGATTTGCCTTTACATGTATCGGATGATAAAGTCAAATGCGAGTTTTTTGCAGACGATTCGTCTATCCATACCAGTAACACCTCGTTGGAATCAGTAAATTCTTCCCTGAAGAACACTTTGGACGAAGTTGCGAAATGGTGCACATCAAATGCCATGATACTGCACCCAGAAAAAACTAAAAGCATTGTTATTACCACAAGACAAAAGCATCAGCTAAGTCCTCTTAAATTACAACTGACCTTAGGTACAACTCAAATACAGCAAGTTAAAGAACACCGCATACTTGGTGTAACTGTTGATGAAGAAATGAAATGGCAAACACACATAAGCAACCTCTGCAAAGTGTTATCAAGGAATTTGTATTTGCTGTCAAAACTCAAACATTATGCGAAGTCTGAAACATTTTTGTTTGTTTGTTTATTTGTTGCTTAACGTCCAGCCGACTACGCAGAGCCATATCAGGACGAGGAAGGGGGGGATGAAGGGGGCCACTTGTCAAGCGATTCCTGTTTACAAATGCACTAACCCATTACTTGTGTCCCAGCAGGCTTTAGTAAAACTAAATTAATACCTACTGGAAGATTACCAGTTTCCAGTATGTTAAGATAGGCTTAACCTATCTACTGCTGGACTTACATCAGAACACTAACAGATTAAACTATACATGAATCGCAAGACAAGCGGCAAGAGAAGAGATTTTTGGAAAAAATACAGGTGAATGAGCAAGAAGGCAGAAAAAAGAAAAGAATTCATGAAGAAAAAGAGAGCATGACAGGAAAGAGGAACCAAAAATCTACCTAACACCAAACTAGAAAGCTCCTGCGGTTCCAAAAACAGGAGGGGCCTTTAATTTCATAACCGCAGTGCCCCACTGCGGGATCTGAAACATTAAAAATGTTCGTTCATGCTCATATAATGCCTCATATTAATTTTGCTTCGACATTGTGGGATGGCTGCAGCGATGTTCACTTATTAAAACTCAATTCTTTGTACCGTCGTGCTGCAAAACTTGTCCTGTATGAATCGCACATGTCTACAGAAATGAAGTTAAACATCCTTAATTTCCTTCCCCTAAAAACCCACCTTGCATACAATAAGGCTGTCTTTATGTATAAAGTAGTTCATGGTGATGTGCCCAGTTATGTGCAATCCCATTTTACACATGTTACGAAGAGGTATGGGTCTCAAAATTTACTTCCTCCAATTCCTCGTATAGATCTTTATAAATCCAGCTTAGCTTTTTCAGGATCATCTCTGTGGAATTCTTTGCCAATAGAAATCAAACGATCCGCATCATTAAAGGCCTTTAAAAGGCAGTTGCACACACATTTGAGCACACTATAAACTGCCCCTGCTGTCTAGTTTCCATTGTGTACTCGGATAATGTATGCAATGCTCTTAAGTGTTTTGTTTTTTATGTTTATACTCGACCATTATTTTGATGTTTTACTAGTTTAATACTTTGATTAGATACTGTTCCTTTTAGGTATGAAATGATAGCATGTGCTTGTGTGTAGATATGCGAGCGCACGCTCGCGCGCGCGAGCATGTGTGTGTGTATATGTGTGTGTGTGTGTGTGCATGTGTGTGTGCATGTGTGTGTGTGTGCATGTGTGTGTGTGCATGTGTGTGTGTGTGTGTGTGAGTTTATGTGTGCATGTGTGTGTGTATACGTGGGTGTGGATGTGTGTGTGTGTATGTGCGCAGTCTTTGCTTTCGTTTACAATTATTCTCTGTATATGTTCCAAGGACAGGTTGGAAGATTAGGCTAAGCCTAAAACCTTTATCCTTATGTAATAAAGTTCTGAGTTCTGAGTTCTCTCTCTCTCTCTCTCTCTCTCTCTCTCTCTCTCTCTCTCTCTCTCTCTCTCTCTCTTTACCAGTCTCTCTCAGACAGCCACTTTCTGTTGCCAGTTTTAGAAGACATACTTTTTTGTATATGCTTTCATCGTCGTGTGGCACTTAATGCCTCGATCAGGTACTGCTGTTTGATAAGTACATGAAGATCTACTAGTATAATCATTTCATTTCAGTTAAGTTTTTTTTATGATTATGTGTACAATGTGTACATGTGTGTGTGTGTGTGTGTGTGTGTGTGTGTGTGTGTGCGTGCGTGCGTGTGTGTGTATGTGTGTGTATGTGTGTGTGTGTATGTGTATGTGTGTGTGCGTGTGTCTGTGTGCGTGTGTGTCTGTATGTGCATGTATGTCTGTGTGTGTCTGTGTGCATGTGACCGTGTGTGTCAAAGTGTGTGTTTTAATGTATACCATTACCAATGACCATGTATGCTATGAACATTTTTTTTTCCTCTTTGTCTGATTTAATAACCATGTTTTAATGTTTTTGCTATGCTTCTTCTTCTGCTTTAATATTATGCACTGGTTAGTTAATTCCCTCTTGGGCGAGGGCTGGATGAAAAAAGATCTTTGCTGTATCTACTCCATTACCCTCGAAAAATAAAGTTGGTTCGTTCGTTCGTTCGTTCGTTCTCTCTCTCTTTAAACAAGCTCTGCATAATTATTATATGTCTACCTAGATGGCTATACTAGTCTTAACATGTGCAAGTAGCTGCCAACAATTGGTAAAGCTTTATGAATTACAACAATATGTTGTTTATTACATGTATTATGTGTATTTTATGTTGCGATTTTCCATCATCATCATCATTATCATAGTCATCATCATCATCATCATCATCATCATCATCATCATCATCATCTTCCTCATCATTTACACCATATAATCATTGTAGGCATTAGTGTCAACGTTGGTATCGTGTGAATTTTACGGTTGATCACTTTACATGTGTAACCTCAATTAACATGTTGCATGTTTCGCTTCCTTGATTTGAATGTGTTTTTGTTTTTTTATGTACATGCTTATTTTGTCATTGTGTTGTTTGTGTTTATTTGCCTGTTTGCTTATTTGTCCAATTGTTTGTTTGCTGGTTTGTTCGTTTAATTTGTTTATTTGTCATGTTGTTTTACACACCCTTAGCCATTACGCTGTTCTTGGGAACCAGTGCCGAGGGGCACGAAGCGATACTAGGTGCCACCCAACCGGATTGGAACAAACCACTGGGTCTGATTGGTTGAAATCACATCAAATATAACTTTCAACCAATTCGGCCCTGTGGCTGCGTACCCCAATGTGGGTGGCACCCAGTTTCGCTTCGCGCACCTCGACCAGGTCACTGAGCTGTGTTTCAGTTTGTACAAAGATGTACATTTGGACATCAATTCAGAAAATCAAAATAAAATTACCTTTGGATCTGGACAAAAACTGTGCAACTGATCAGCTCTGATTTGATCAGTGGTGTGTACAGCTGTACCTTTTACGGGTGAAACAGATTTGTGATTTTGATTTGGGTTTTTATTGTAATAGGGTCATTTATGTACGTCCGTGAGATAACAATAATAACAATAACAATAACAGCACTTTATTGTCCATTAAAATATTACATAAAAATGGAAATTTTTCTTCGGCACACCCTGTCTGCCTGTAAACGATTATAACAACAATTGTATAGGACGACACACATAAAACATAAAACATAAAAGGGATACAGTCAAATATGATATTGCACTATGTAAATTTACCCTCTCATATCACAGGAGTTGGGTTTCACAGCCGAGTAATCACATTACAATATTTCCCACACACCTTCACATGTACACATTGTTTGTTTTTTTTCCCAGCCGACCAGCCTCTACGTGATGCGAGAAGAATTTAAAATGATGACTGCAGAAGGCAGGAATGACTTTTTAAACTGGTTTTTGCGTGCCAAAGGGACCTTATAACGTTTACCTGAAGGGAGAATTTCGAAACAGGGGTTGAGAGGATGGATCGGATCACGGACAATTTTGAGAGCTTTCCGCTTAATGGCAGCTTCGTAGAGACTGGTCAGCTGTTGTTGGGGTTGCCCAACAAGCTTGCTAGCCGTCGCAACAATGCGGTGGAGTTTAGCTTTGTTTTTAACATTTGTGGTACCATACCATGTCACAATGTTAAAAGTCAGTATGCTTTCAATCAAACTGCGATACACAAGTTCCATAACACTTTGATTGACATTAAAATATTTAAGCTTCCTGAGAAGAAAAAGTCGCTGCTGAGCTTTCTTATAAACAGCATGAACATGATCACTAAAAGTCAGCTTATTGTCAATTGAAACCCCAAGATATTTGAAGGTTTCCACAAGTTCAACTTCCTTGTCGCTTATTCTCACTTTTTGGGGACCACAATTATCACTTTTTCCTCCAAAAATCATTTCTTTTGTTTTGCCTACATTCAACTGCAAGAAACTGGACTTGAACCATTCATTCAGAAGATCAACTTGGGTAAAATACTTTGACAAAGTTTCGTCGTCCTTCAGACGCCCAACGAGGGCCATGTCGTCTGCATATTTAATGAGGGCTAGAACTGGATCATTTAAAAGCATGTTGTTTGTGTAAATGGAAAAAAGGACAGGAGAGAGAACACAACCTTGTGGGGCCCCGGTGTTTAAAACAACTTCGTCTGAAAGCACAGAATGACCAAACAAACGGTTGCTGAGGCTGACACGTTGTGGCCGATCGCATAGGAACTCCCTGATCCAGAAAATCAAATTATTGTTCACATCTAACTGGACTAACCTCTGGATAAGTATATGGGGCTGAATCGTATTAAAGGCTGATGAACAGTTTTGCGTCACTTAATGTCGCGGATTAGAATCCGGCCCAAGTTAGTCACGAGTCAACTGTTTGGGCAGACCCAGAGACGGTATATTTTCATGTTCCACTCCTTATACTCCTTACGCTGCATCCGGACTCCGTTGATCAAGAACAAATAGAAGACGACATGCTCCCCTCAGACTGACAAAGAAGCTGGTCTGACAACAAGCCATCAAACATACATATTATAAATTAAGACAAAGTTTACAAATGTTGCAAACTATTTTATATCCTGTGGAGTTCGATTCTCGTGTTATTTGGTTGTTATACTTATTGCATTTTGATTATGATAAAGGAAGTATCCACATGGGTGATGACAATGTACAGTTTAACAACAGTAAAACAAGCTTTGACATTAACGGGTCAAATTAGCCGCCTTGTATTTGTGGTGACACGGGGGTGGAACATGAATACCGTCTCTGGGTCTGCCCAAACAGTTGACTCGTGACTAACTTGGGCCGGATTCTAATCCGCGACATTAAGTGACGCAAAACTGTTCAGTCAAACCATACTGAGAGAGAAGTCTGAAGTCTGAAGTCTGAAGTCTGAATGTTTTAATGAGTAGGCCTTGGGCCCTTTTCATGGAGATGAGCACATCTCAAGCACCAGCATACAAATGCACATAGTGAACAAAAACAAGAACATCGCCCTGTTTCGTTTACGGATTATGGATTACGAATGGAAAGCGCCTTCATGACAAATGTAGAAAAACTTGATGCGTGTTGCTCGTTTGTACTCAGAATCATCTTGTGGAGTCTTTCTTCAATGCCTTCTTGAATGCTGTGCACTGGTCCCGGGTTTCTTTCAATGTCATTGGCACACATCAACACATGCAGTAAGATGACTGTCAACAACACACACTGTACTCTGGCCGTGCTCGACTTTCTCGTGAAACTGTTGATCATGGCTGCTGTCACTTTTGCCCGTTTGCACATGAAGTTCAGAAAAACAGCACAAAATCCACCACAAATGGCCCGGAACGCTATATTTTCCACCGGCATTCTAACTGTTGTAGTCTTACATACACTTGTACTAACCTTGGTTGAACAAAACAGGGTGTAACTAGGAAAACTTGATGAACAAGCAAGAGCTTGGAAAAATGCGA
>NC_090246.1:88015437-88026706 GCF_037325665.1 Littorina saxatilis | reverse complement strand
TTACGTGTATAACCGTTTTTTACCCTGTCATTCTGGCAGCATACGCCGATTTCTGGGGAAGCATGCTGGTTTGATTCGTGTTTCTATAACCCACCGAACTCTGACATGGCTTACAGGATCTTTTACGTGCGCACTTGGCCTTGTGCTTGCGTGTACACACGAAGGGGGATAAGGCACTAGCAGGTCTGCACATAAGTTGACCTGGGAGACCGGAAAAAATCTCCACCTTTAACCCAACAGGCGGCCGCGGCCAGGATTTGAACTCACGACCTTCCGATCAGGAGGCCGATGTCTTATTCACTGCGAAACTGTGCCCGCCTTATGTTCTGTCCAACATCACAATAATAATTGCACTTTTCTCCAACCGCGTAGTGCACGTAAAATAAGCTTTCGCTTGAGTGTGTGTCCTTATTATTTCTCGTTTTATTACTGTACCATGTTCAATTGAATAAAACCTTGTTTGAACCCAGCCGCAAGTCTACATCGCACCAATAACGTGGACGTAGTCGAGTTTAGATTGCAGAGTTAACAAGACTGGCTGACCCTAAGTCAAGTATAGTGGATGCTACAATACACAATCGAACTGTTGGGTTTGAAATTGAAACGAAGGTTAAAGGCCAACATCGGCTGGTATACTAGCGCCAGATCATAGTGTAGCTCTGGGTTATTTTTATGTGTGTATCTAACCTTGATCCGCTGTCGCTGGCAACACTAAATCTAGCTCTGTGGCCATCTGTGGTAATACGGATTCGTGCTCTCAAGACGGATGTTTGTCTAAGCCGCCATTTTGGAAAGTTTTCTGACGATTTGGATCTTAAAAAGTTCAAGGGACATTCGCTGTACTTTAATTTAGAAACACCTGCAACGATTTGCTCATAACTGCTCCAAAACTATGCCAAATAATTAAATAAAGTTTAATCAGCGAGCGGTTTGCAGTTTCCGGCTCTCCTGTCAGGAGTCCGGACTTCCGGTCGTCATCATTATTTATTTAGTTTTCATAGGTAGCCTACCCATTCGTCAAAGCAGATCAAGACCTTTGGGTTGAGGAAGTCAAACCTACAGTCTAGCTAACGCATGCAAATTCCGTGCCATACAGGGCTAAAACGCTTCGAATAACAGACACAACAAACTGTACGTTGGATAATATTACGGTCTGCTATGACGTGACTATCTAACACAGCATTCAGATTTGAAAAATAGAACGCCCAAACACTAATTCTAAGACCTTCTCCGGGTGTGTTGTCATCTATTCAACATCCAAAACGAACTCTGTAGCTCTCGGCACAATTTCAAATCTATATCTCTAGATTTATCGCATGGAATGCTCACGGTCAAAAGGTAGGACGTAAACTAGGAGTCGTACAAACTGCGTCACAATGAGAATTATAGTCTGGGGTTCCTATTCAAAATACAGCCGTTTTCAATTTGAGTAACTCAGCGCTCAAACGATTATTTTTAAGGTATTCCTGGTGTGTGGTCACAAAATAACAACCCCCACGCTGAACAGTATAGCTCGTGAGGCGATTTGAAACAGGCTTTTTTGTTAAATATATACTCTTCAAAAAAAGTTAAGGACCGGTCATGAAATGTTCACAATCTTTAAAATATTCGCAAAAAATCAAGGGTTTGACAATTTGATTGAAACGTCACTTATTTGAATTACCAAAAGGGTAGTGAGTCTTGCTCTAGGAACATTTTTGGCTGGCAGTATTACTGTGTCATGATAAACAGGCGGGAAAAGTGAGGTTTTCTTTAAAGGCACAGTAAGCCTCCCGTAAACCATCACAGATACGGTCAGGCTTTTACACACAGTACAAACACCCTTTCATTTAAACACTCACCATTTGAGAACATCCTAGGTGCCCTCCGTAAAGAGCGAACAATTTTCAAAGAATTTATTTTTGCGTGGTTTATCTTACCCCTGAGCCATCGTGAACCCGTGTGATCCAGTTTTCCCTTTTCACAATGCAGTCGTCAGTTAGTTATTTGAATGCGACTCGACGTGAGCTTATCTACAATAGCATGTTTTTTATGCACGAAACAACGGCTGTGGTTCACAAGAACTCTAGCGATGGCTTTTGACTGTTGAGAGCAACGGCGATTTGCACTGATAAACCGTCGTCTGCTACGACCCTTGCGTGACCCTGCTTCCGGGCTTTTCTTTTTTTAAACTTTCACAACTTCGAATTGTTCTGATCTTGTCTTGATGAAAAACGAATTCTTTTATGATTAAAGAATGTTTGTGTAACAAGCTGTCAATTTATTATTTAGATTTTAAAAGTTAGGTCTAGCGCAAAAACGAGGCGCCGTTGTTGTTAACGGAACAAGTCTACGAAAATAAATTCTTGGAAAATGTCTCACGCTCGACAGAAAGCAGCCAGGATGTTCCCGTTCGGTGAGCGTTCAAATGGAAGTATGCTTGTACTGTATTTAGACGCTCGGGGAGCTCTGTGCTGGTTTACGGGAGGCTTACTGTGCCTTTAAAAAGGGGGAAGTCTTCAAAGTCCTATGAAATCGGTGCAAAACATGCCAAGACAAAAACCATTGATGCACGTGCTACAACAGGGTTCCAGCCATGACATGTGTTGACAAATGTGTGTTTGTAAAATGACACACTGACAAAATAATGTAATGAAACAATATGCCCCTATCACGAAAACGGAGCGACTTGGATAAGGCAAGGGCAGTTTGATGGCTACAATATGTTGTTTCTGCCAGGCAAGTGGTTCAGAGTGTTGCAGTGTCTCACTTCAACATCATCGGACTGAAGGAATGGCTTCAAGCAATTGGCAGAGTACAGTAACGACAATGTTATGGTCGGCCTACAGTCACTACAACAATGGAGGATCGCCTCATCAAAATGAAGGTCATGCAGCAAAATAAGGTTACTGAAAAGGCAGCAGGCATCGACCATGAGCTGCCACCACACACTGTTGTCAGTAATCAAAGTGTTACAAACTGCTGTCACGCGTTCAACTTCAGTGAAAGACGCCCAGTCCGCAAAACAACATTGACTGCCAACCATCCAGTTGCCCACCCTGCTAGGTGCACTCAACATGTGAGGCGGTTACGTCATCGTACCGGGGAGAGATCTCCTTACGTCGTAGGACATCTCACTACCGATTAGTGGGAGATTAACAGTGATAGCTGCCGGGATAAGATTTTGCAGTTTTTCGTTGTAAGAAATACAACTGTTGTGAATTTGAACTGAACTCAGAGGGTTGTCTATAGAGTAACACGCTCTAGCGTTGTTTTCGCTGGCATGTTTGACGTGACACTTTCTAGAGACAGTCCTCAGTTCTTCAATAAAACAAATTCAATCATTTAACCTAGTCATTTATTTATGGCATGCGTTTGAAAAAGTGGTCCTTAACTTTTTTTGAAGGGTATATTCCCTTTAAGTGACCGAGTGGTGACTTGGTCGCGTTGATCTAATTCTATATACCGAAAGTTATTGGCAGAAAATGCATTATTAGATTGTCGAGATCTCAGCCCAGTTCACACAAGGGCTTAACCTGGAGTCCAGCACTGGCAAAAAGCAACATAAATCAAATCAAATTTAAAGTTGACCCGCCCATAAAGTTCACGCGTGTCGTGAATTTACAGGTGAACGTCAGGTTATACGAACCTTTGTGCTTTCGTAATAAAGTTTATAGATTACCCCCCACCCCACCCCCCGACCCCTATCTCTCTCTCTCTCTGTCTCTATCTCTCTGTCTCTCTCTCTCTGTCTCTCTCTCTCTCTGTGTCTCTCTCTCTGTTTCTCTCTCTCTCAGTCTCTCTCTCTTATTGATCACATATATACTGATAATAAGAAGATTGTTTCTAATGTGTATGTGTCCAATTCCAGTATTAGCGATCATATGCCTATTTTTTGTTCGGTCTCTATGCGCTTGCCTAAATCAGGACCAAAAGGCCACACGACCATAGAATACAGAAGTTTTAGACATTTTGATGAGTCTGCATTTTTTCGTGATCTTAGTGAAGCTCCATTTCAGAGCGTTTTTGATTTCAGTCTTGCAGATGATGCTTTTGATCAATTGTATAGCATTTTAAACACAATTATAGATAAACACGTGCCCCTGCGTCAGCATAGAGTAAAACATGCCAGACTTCCGCCTTGGTTAACATCAGATATTATAGAGGCGATGGCTCTGAGAGATTATTTCAAGGAAAATAAGATGACAGACGAATATAAACAGCAGAGGAATGAGGTGTTAAACCGTGTGAGACAATCCAAAACTGGTTACTTTGATAAATTAATTTCCGATAAGAAAGATACTGCAACAATTTGGCGGGCAGTAAATGAAATCCTTGATAAATCTAGGAAAAGGTCAACTGCTAATCTAACAAAACTATCTGCGGAAGAATTTAATAATCATTTTATATCTTTAGCGGATAAATTGAAGGCTTCTGTGGCAGAAACAAATTCTCGGGATAGAGATGACTGTTTTGAAAAATTGGACGAATTCTGTCAGCGGAACAGAATAAACAATGAAGCGTTTATCATTCCTCCGATTGCAGTTCATGAGGTCGGAACATTTATTGAAAACCTGGAGAATAAAAAGTCCATGGGTCCTGATAAAATACCCGTGAAGTTATTGAAGCTTTCTCTACCGTATATTGTGGATTCGCTCACGTTTGTATATAACCTTAGTATTGAGCAGAACTTTTTTCCGTCTAAATTGAAAAGCGCCAAAGTCATACCCCTTCCCAAATGTAAAGATCTCTCAGACCCAAGTAATTTTAGACCCATTTCTTTACTGCCTGTTTTGTCAAAACCATTAGAAAGGCATGTGCACAAGCATCTTCTTGCTTACATGGAAGAACAAAATTTGTTCCATCAGTTTCAATCCGGTTTTCGGTCCAAGCATTCTTGCCACACAGCTCTTACGTCTCTCTGCGAAGCTTGGCTGTCAGCAATGAACAAGTCTGAAGTTACAGGAGCATTGTTTTTGGACTTTAAGAAAGCATTTGACTTAGTCGATCATTCCATATTGCTGAAAAAATTACACTATTATTTGAGAAACGATTCGGTCTGTGACTTCTTTAAATCGTATCTTGCTGACCGGACACAGTATGTCACTCTACAATGCCAGAATTCGTCTACTGCACTAGTAAGACATGGCGTCCCTCAAGGGTCTATATTAGGACCTATTCTCTTTTGTATTTACGTTAATGATTTGCCTTTACATGTATCGGATGATAAAGTCAAATGCGAGTTTTTTGCAGACGATTCGTCTATCCATACCAGTAACACCTCGTTGGAATCAGTAAATTCTTCCCTGAAGAACACTTTGGACGAAGTTGCGAAATGGTGCACATCAAATGCCATGATACTGCACCCAGAAAAAACTAAAAGCATTGTTATTACCACAAGACAAAAGCATCAGCTAAGTCCTCTTAAATTACAACTGACCTTAGGTACAACTCAAATACAGCAAGTTAAAGAACACCGCATACTTGGTGTAACTGTTGATGAAGAAATGAAATGGCAAACACACATAAGCAACCTCTGCAAAGTGTTATCAAGGAATTTGTATTTGCTGTCAAAACTCAAACATTATGCGAAGTCTGAAACATTTTTGTTTGTTTGTTTATTTGTTGCTTAACGTCCAGCCGACTACGCAGAGCCATATCAGGACGAGGAAGGGGGGGATGAAGGGGGCCACTTGTCAAGCGATTCCTGTTTACAAATGCACTAACCCATTACTTGTGTCCCAGCAGGCTTTAGTAAAACTAAATTAATACCTACTGGAAGATTACCAGTTTCCAGTATGTTAAGATAGGCTTAACCTATCTACTGCTGGACTTACATCAGAACACTAACAGATTAAACTATACATGAATCGCAAGACAAGCGGCAAGAGAAGAGATTTTTGGAAAAAATACAGGTGAATGAGCAAGAAGGCAGAAAAAAGAAAAGAATTCATGAAGAAAAAGAGAGCATGACAGGAAAGAGGAACCAAAAATCTACCTAACACCAAACTAGAAAGCTCCTGCGGTTCCAAAAACAGGAGGGGCCTTTAATTTCATAACCGCAGTGCCCCACTGCGGGATCTGAAACATTAAAAATGTTCGTTCATGCTCATATAATGCCTCATATTAATTTTGCTTCGACATTGTGGGATGGCTGCAGCGATGTTCACTTATTAAAACTCAATTCTTTGTACCGTCGTGCTGCAAAACTTATCCTGTATGAATCGCACATGTCTACAGAAATGAAGTTAAACATCCTTAATTTCCTTCCCCTAAAAACCCACCTTGCATACAATAAGGCTGTCTTTATGTATAAAGTAGTTCATGGTGATGTGCCCAGTTATGTGCAATCCCATTTTACACATGTTACGAAGAGGTATGGGTCTCAAAATTTACTTCCTCCAATTCCTCGTATAGATCTTTATAAATCCAGCTTAGCTTTTTCAGGATCATCTCTGTGGAATTCTTTGCCAATAGAAATCAAACGATCCGCATCATTAAAGGCCTTTAAAAGGCAGTTGCACACACATTTGAGCACACTATAAACTGCCCCTGCTGTCTAGTTTCCATTGTGTACTCGGATAATGTATGCAATGCTCTTAAGTGTTTTGTTTTTTATGTTTATACTCGACCATTATTTTGATGTTTTACTAGTTTAATACTTTGATTAGATACTGTTCCTTTTAGGTATGAAATGATAGCATGTGCTTGTGTGTAGATATGCGAGCGCACGCTCGCGCGCGCGAGCATGTGTGTGTGTATATGTGTGTGTGTGTGTGTGTGCATGTGTGTGTGCATGTGTGTGTGTGTGCATGTGTGTGTGTGCATGTGTGTGTGTGTGTGTGTGAGTTTATGTGTGCATGTGTGTGTGTATACGTGGGTGTGGATGTGTGTGTGTGTATGTGCGCAGTCTTTGCTTTCGTTTACAATTATTCTCTGTATATGTTCCAAGGACAGGTTGGAAGATTAGGCTAAGCCTAAAACCTTTATCCTTATGTAATAAAGTTCTGAGTTCTGAGTTCTCTCTCTCTCTCTCTCTCTCTCTCTCTCTCTCTCTCTCTCTCTCTCTCTCTCTCTCTCTCTCTTTACCAGTCTCTCTCAGACAGCCACTTTCTGTTGCCAGTTTTAGAAGACATACTTTTTTGTATATGCTTTCATCGTCGTGTGGCACTTAATGCCTCGATCAGGTACTGCTGTTTGATAAGTACATGAAGATCTACTAGTATAATCATTTCATTTCAGTTAAGTTTTTTTTATGATTATGTGTACAATGTGTACATGTGTGTGTGTGTGTGTGTGTGTGTGTGTGTGTGTGCGTGCGTGCGTGTGTGTGTGTGTGTGTGTGTGTGTGTGTGTGTGTGTATGTGTGTGTGCGTGTGTCTGTGTGCGTGTGTGTCTGTATGTGCATGTATGTCTGTGTGTGTCTGTGTGCATGTGACCGTGTGTGTCAAAGTGTGTGTTTTAATGTATACCATTACCAATGACCATGTATGCTATGAACATTTTTTTTTTCCTCTTTGTCTGATTTAATAACCATGTTTTAATGTTTTTGCTATGCTTCTTCTTCTGCTTTAATATTATGCACTGGTTAGTTAATTCCCTCTTGGGCGAGGGCTGGATGAAAAAAGATCTTTGCTGTATCTACTCCATTACCCTCGAAAAATAAAGTTGGTTCGTTCGTTCGTTCGTTCGTTCTCTCTCTCTTTAAACAAGCTCTGCATAATTATTATATGTCTACCTAGATGGCTATACTAGTCTTAACATGTGCAAGTAGCTGCCAACAATTGGTAAAGCTTTATGAATTACAACAATATGTTGTTTATTACATGTATTATGTGTATTTTATGTTGCGATTTTCCATCATCATCATCATTATCATAGTCATCATCATCATCATCATCATCATCATCATCATCATCATCATCTTCCTCATCATTTACACCATATAATCATTGTAGGCATTAGTGTCAACGTTGGTATCGTGTGAATTTTACGGTTGATCACTTTACATGTGTAACCTCAATTAACATGTTGCATGTTTCGCTTCCTTGATTTGAATGTGTTTTTGTTTTTTTATGTACATGCTTATTTTGTCATTGTGTTGTTTGTGTTTATTTGCCTGTTTGCTTATTTGTCCAATTGTTTGTTTGCTGGTTTGTTCGTTTAATTTGTTTATTTGTCATGTTGTTTTACACACCCTTAGCCATTACGCTGTTCTTGGGAACCAGTGCCGAGGGGCACGAAGCGATACTAGGTGCCACCCAACCGGATTGGAACAAACCACTGGGTCTGATTGGTTGAAATCACATCAAATATAACTTTCAACCAATTCGGCCCTGTGGCTGCGTACCCCAATGTGGGTGGCACCCAGTTTCGCTTCGCGCACCTCGACCAGGTCACTGAGCTGTGTTTCAGTTTGTACAAAGATGTACATTTGGACATCAATTCAGAAAATCAAAATAAAATTACCTTTGGATCTGGACAAAAACTGTGCAACTGATCAGCTCTGATTTGATCAGTGGTGTGTACAGCTGTACCTTTTACGGGTGAAACAGATTTGTGATTTTGATTTGGGTTTTTATTGTAATAGGGTCATTTATGTACGTCCGTGAGATAACAATAATAACAATAACAATAACAGCACTTTATTGTCCATTAAAATATTACATAAAAATGGAAATTTTTCTTCGGCACACCCTGTCTGCCTGTAAACGATTATAACAACAATTGTATAGGACGACACACATAAAACATAAAACATAAAAGGGATACAGTCAAATATGATATTGCACTATGTAAATTTACCCTCTCATATCACAGGAGTTGGGTTTCACAGCCGAGTAATCACATTACAATATTTCCCACACACCTTCACATGTACACATTGTTTGTTTTTTTTCCCAGCCGACCAGCCTCTACGTGATGCGAGAAGAATTTAAAATGGTGACTGCAGAAGGCAGGAATGACTTTTTAAACTGGTTTTTGCGTGCCAAAGGGACCTTATAACGTTTACCTGAAGGGAGAATTTCGAAACAGGGGTTGAGAGGATGGATCGGATCACGGACAATTTTGAGAGCTTTCCGCTTAATGGCAGCTTCGTAGAGACTGGTCAGCTGTTGTTGGGGTTGCCCAACAAGCTTGCTAGCCGTCGCAACAATGCGGTGGAGTTTAGCTTTGTTTTTAACATTTGTGGTACCATACCATGTCACAATGTTAAAAGTCAGTATGCTTTCAATCAAACTGCGATACACAAGTTCCATAACACTTTGATTGACATTAAAATATTTAAGCTTCCTGAGAAGAAAAAGTCGCTGCTGAGCTTTCTTATAAACAGCATGAACATGATCACTAAAAGTCAGCTTATTGTCAATTGAAACCCCAAGATATTTGAAGGTTTCCACAAGTTCAACTTCCTTGTCGCTTATTCTCACTTTTTGGGGACCACAATTATCACTTTTTCCTCCAAAAATCATTTCTTTTGTTTTGCCTACATTCAACTGCAAGAAACTGGACTTGAACCATTCATTCAGAAGATCAACTTGGGTAAAATACTTTGACAAAGTTTCGTCGTCCTTCAGACGCCCAACGAGGGCCATGTCGTCTGCATATTTAATGAGGGCTAGAACTGGATCATTTAAAAGCATGTTGTTTGTGTAAATGGAAAAAAGGACAGGAGAGAGAACACAACCTTGTGGGGCCCCGGTGTTTAAAACAACTTCGTCTGAAAGCACAGAATGACCAAACAAACGGTTGCTGAGGCTGACACGTTGTGGCCGATCGCATAGGAACTCCCTGATCCAGAAAATCAAATTATTGTTCACATCTAACTGGACTAACCTCTGGATAAGTATATGGGGCTGAATCGTATTAAAGGCTGATGAACAGTTTTGCGTCACTTAATGTCGCGGATTAGAATCCGGCCCAAGTTAGTCACGAGTCAACTGTTTGGGCAGACCCAGAGACGGTATATTTTCATGTTCCACTCCTTATACTCCTTACGCTGCATCCGGACTCCGTTGATCAAGAACAAATAGAAGACGACATGCTCCCCTCAGACTGACAAAGAAGCTGGTCTGACAACAAGCCATCAAACATACATATTATAAATTAAGACAAAGTTTACAAATGTTGCAAACTATTTTATATCCTGTGGAGTTCGATTCTCGTGTTATTTGGTTGTTATACTTATTGCATTTTGATTATGATAAAGGAAGTATCCACATGGGTGATGACAATGTACAGTTTAACAACAGTAAAACAAGCTTTGACATTAACGGGTCAAATTAGCCGCCTTGTATTTGTGGTGACACGGGGGTGGAACATGAATACCGTCTCTGGGTCTGCCCAAACAGTTGACTCGTGACTAACTTGGGCCGGATTCTAATCCGCGACATTAAGTGACGCAAAACTGTTCAGTCAAACCATACTGAGAGAGAAGTCTGAAGTCTGAAGTCTGAAGTCTGAATGTTTTAATGAGTAGGCCTTGGGCCCTTTTCATGGAGATGAGCACATCTCAAGCACCAGCATACAAATGCACATAGTGAACAAAAACAAGAACATCGCCCTGTTTCGTTTACGGATTATGGATTACGAATGGAAAGCGCCTTCATGACAAATGTAGAAAAACTTGATGCGTGTTGCTCGTTTGTACTCAGAATCATCTTGTGGAGTCTTTCTTCAATGCCTTCTTGAATGCTGTGCACTGGTCCCGGGTTTCTTTCAATGTCATTGGCACACATCAACACATGCAGTAAGATGACTGTCAACAACACACACTGTACTCTGGCCGTGCTCGACTTTCTCGTGAAACTGTTGATCATGGCTGCTGTCACTTTTGCCCGTTTGCACATGAAGTTCAGAAAAACAGCACAAAATCCACCACAAATGGCCCGGAACGCTATATTTTCCACCGGCATTCTAACTGTTGTAGTCTTACATACACTTGTACTAACCTTGGTTGAACAAAACAGGGTGTAACTAGGAAAACTTGATGAACAAGCAAGAGCTTGGAAAAATGCGACCGGCCGGAAGCCTGAGGTGTGCTCACCCCCATACTGAGAGAGAGAGAGAGAGAGAGAGAGAGAGAGAGAGAGAGAGAGAGAGAGAGAGAGAGAGAGAGAGAGAGAGAGAGAGAGAGAGAGAGAGAGAGGGGGAGAGAGAGAGAGACTGAGAGACAGAGAGAGAGAGACAGAGACACAGAGAGAGAGAGAGAGAGAGAGATAGAAAGATCGAATGACATACAGAATGAGACAGAAAAGAAAGAGAGAGGTTTGGTAATACCTGAAAATCG
>NC_090246.1:87985437-88005437 GCF_037325665.1 Littorina saxatilis | reverse complement strand
AAGAAATCGACCATCTCACTACTGACCTTCATGTCGTGTCTACACTGGTACAGTGCTACCTCCGTGCCATGCCAGACTGACTATTGTCGCTAAACTACAGGTCACACATATTTCATGTGTGTTTGTGACAAACCGCGATCGATATGGAACAATACCGCGATCGATATGGAACAATACCGCGATCGATATGGAACAATACCGCGATCGATATGGAACAATACCGTGTTCGAAACGGAAAAGTTATTTCCCGACTTGGATTACAAGTTGGATGCTTCGGACCGAATCACGATGCATTGTTTTTGTGTAACCAATATGTACACTGATGTTCGTGGATCGTTCGATTACCCAACCCCCCAGCACCCTTTTGCTATAAACAATATGAGTTTTCGCAAATAAACATTCTGATTCTGAATTCTGATTCTCTCTCTCTCTCTCTCCCTTCACTCTTCCCCGCCCACCATGGCCAGCCTGTGCTCCCTCCGTGGTACTGCTATGACCCAGCAGTCCCGCGATACACACAGCCCCTCTTTCATAGTAACAGCCGCATAACTGAAGGAACATTTGTCTAATCATTTAAAAGGACAGAATATCACCAAGTGTGTGTGTGTGTGTGTGTGTGTGTGTGTGTGTGTGGGTGTGTGTGTGTGTGTGTGTGTGTGTGTGTGTGTGTGTGTGTGTGTGTGTGTTAGGCAAACTTAAATTCAACAACAATACAAGTGTTGTGGATATGTTTGATTATACATAATGGCCGTATTACTATAAATTAGAAACAAAAACTAAGGTGTTCTTACCGCCTCAAAGTGAGCAAAATAACGTTGTTGCAGAGGAAACGCTTGAAGTTTTGAAAGACAGAGAGTTTGGTCACAAACTGACAATTCATTCTTCAAAGTATATTAGCAGTGACTGATTATTCTTTTAGGTCTACAGCGTGTGCTTAAAGGCAATTATGCAAGTGAATCTGTGAATATTCTTAATTAAGCTTTCCTTGCACTCTTGAGAATCAGAACTCTATTACAACTGATGATTGTGTCGATACATTTTGTGAAGCCAAAAAACGCTCAGAGTTGAATCAGTTACTGATGATTCTGATCTGATACTGTGTCCGCTATTATCAAGTTGGGACTGTGTGAAAGCCCTCCATTCTCGTCATTCATCTTCGCGTGTCATTAACGTGACTGCTGGTGTTTCAGTTATTCACTGTCGGGTCATTTTACTCGTTGAATTTGAGTTAATCTGCTCTGGTTAATTCTTGTTACTCTTAAGTCTACTTATTTCTCTTTGTGTAAAGTAGTGTAGCTTTTTTTTCTCTCTTTGTTTTGTCTTTCGTTTGAGTTTGACACCAAGTGTTAAACTCCATTGGTCGCATATCTGTGTGTATCTGTGTATAGTATAATTCAATATTTTCTCCTTATCGATTATTGATTACTTTTGCTGTTTTAAAGTAATTTTGATTTTCTTCTTTTTTTTTCTTCTTTTCTTCTTAAAACGTGAAAACACTGTTTTGAGATTTATCATGAGTAATTCTTCTACCTCATGGCCCACAAAAGAGGGTCTTCGTATTGGACACCTTAATATAAACCATGCAATTAATAAATTACACGAAGTTTCCACCATGCTTTTAAACTCAGGAACACATTTTCATGTTATGGGGTTTACAGAATCAAGACTATCTGACACGATTTCGGATTCTGAGGTTTGTGTTCCAGGTTACAGTGTTGTACGCAGAAACCCCCAACAATGTAAAGAAACTGGATTGCTTGTGTATATAAGTGAATCATTGACCTACACACGTTTAACACATTTAGAACAGTTTGTGGAATCCGTCTGGATCGAGGTCAAATTAAAAAAGGCACCTCCAATGCTTATTGGTTTCTGCTATAGAAATCCAGCAGAATGTGTAAACTGGACGGACAAATGTTCACATATGTTAGACTAGATGATTACCCGCTTCGCCGGGAAGAAGTAGAGCCGAATACCCGGCCGTCGCCGGGGACCCGGCTTTGCCGGGTGTACGCCGGCATCGCCGGCTCACGAAGGAAGGGAGATCTAAAAATAGTAACGTGCAGTGACCTTCTAAATATAAACGTACAAACGGGAATATCGATTGACGCCAGCGCACGAAGGAAGGGAGATCTAAAAATAGTAACGTGCAGTGAAAAACGAAAATCGGTTCAGCGCTGCGCGCTGAGAGCACGTGTTGAAATATCTCATCGATCAGGTTGTGTCCGGGGTCTCTGTCAATAAGCCCACCAAATTTGAAGCAGATCCATCGAGAACTTTGGCCGTGCATGGCGATCAATCACACACACACACACACACACACACACACACACACACAGACACAAGTCGTATATATATATAGATGCTGCTTTGTTAGAATCAAAAGAAACCATTCTCTTAGGAGATTTTAACATTGATTTATTAAAACAAAATAAACCATGGTTAGATATGTTCAACCTTTATGATCTCAAACAAGTCGTGAACACCCCTACTAGGGTTACTGCATCTACAAGCACTTTGATAGATCATGTCTATGTTTCTAACACCCGTAACGTTGCAGAAGTTTGTGTTCCAACCAGCGGCTGTAGTGATCATTTTCCTGTTTGTCTCACGTGGTCAAGAAAGGGTGTAAAAATCCCCAAAGTTGGTCACAAGACAGTAAAGTACCGCTCCTTTACTAAATTTAACGAGAACGCTTTTCTTGTAGACTTAAGTAATTCTTCTCTCTCTGATGTTTATAATTATACGGATCCTGATGATGCAATAACACACTGGATAAATGTCTTTACAGAAATATACGATAAACATGCCCCGTGGAGAATTAAGAGAGTCAAGCAAATAGTAAAACCTAAATGGTTTGATACTGAATTACAAGATGCTATTGGCCATCGTGATTTCTTAAAATCAGTTGGCAAGGAAGCAGAGTATAGAGAACAGAGAAATAAAGTAAACTCACTTAAACGAACAAAAAAAATTAAGTACTTTCATGACCTAGCGTCATCAAAGCAAAATTCAAAGAATATATGGAAAGCAATAAATGAACTTACAAATAAAACGATTGCCAGTCATTCAAGTTGTGTTAAGGACATATCCCCTGATGATTTAAACACGCATTTTTCTAAAATAGCTGAAAAAATTATTACAAATGACAAATCCAATTTGAACAATTTGAAAGTGTTAGAAGAATATTGTGAGTCGAAACAAGTTTCAAGTCAAGCGAATATTCCTCTACTTACAGTACCTGAAGTTTTTTACGCACTTACACACCTTAAGCAAACAGGCTCCCGGGGAATCGACGGCCTCGATGGTAGGATTCTTAAATTGTCAGCCCCTGTAATTTCTGAAACACTCACTTACCTTTATAATCTTTGTTTAGACAAAAGTTATTTCCCAGTCGCCCTGAAACAGGCTAAAGTCATTCCTCTGTTTAAATCAGGTGATAAAAAAGACCCATCAAACTATAGGCCAATTTCAATATTGTCTGTTTTATCAAAACCACTTGAAAAACACATTAACAAACATATTCTAATGCATCTTAACCAAAACAATTTACTTCACCCTAATCAATCGGGTTTTAGAGCTAACCATTCCTGCCATACTGCCTTAGTTTCTCTTGTTGATCAATGGCTGGAGAAAATAAACGACAATGAATTTTGTGGTGCCATTTTTGTTGATTTTGCTAAAGCCTTTGACGTTATTGATCACATGTTATTACTGAGAAAATTTGCATTGTATGGCGTCGGAATCGAAACTGTCAAACTTATTAGTTCATTTCTCACCGGCAGACAACAGACTGTACTAACAAACGCCTCGGCGTCGAGCATGCAAGAAGTAAAATACGGTGTACCACAAGGATCGGTTTTAGGACCCCTCCTCTTCTCTATATACATTAATGACCTCCCCCTACATATTCAAAATGTATGTGAACTTTTTGCAGATGACACCACAATTCACTCCAGCAACACAAATGTAACTCGCTTATCAGAATCACTTCAAAGGAGTTTAAACCAGTTGACAGAGTGGACTGAACTAAACCATATGTCTCTTAACCCAAAGAAAACCAAATATATGGTCATAACAACAAGACAAAAACGCCAGAATATTTGTTCAGCTGGTCCTGCTTTAATGATAGATGGTAAAATAGTGGAAAAAGTCGACCATCACAAACTGCTGGGTGTTAATATCGATAACAACTTGTCTTGGTCAACCCACATAGAGCAACTTAGTAAAGTGGTGTCTAAGAAAGTGTATCTCTTATCTAGAATTAAACACTTCCTGAACTGCCAAACCAGAAAGTTATTCTTCATTGCTCATATTCAATCTGTTATTGATTACGCATCCACTCTATGGGACTCCGCAAGTGAAAATTCCTTAAAACCACTCAGCAGATTACATAAAAGAGCGCTAAAAGTAGTATTACTAAAGCACACTACCCTCACAGAGTTAGACTACATACATTTAGGGATCTTACCTCTAAAGTCAAGACTGCTTTTTAACAAAGGAATCTTTATGCATAAAATCATATCCGAAACTCTACCCCAAACCATTTGTTCAAAGTTCTCTTTGAAGAATTCACACCACCTTATGAAATGTAACACTCCTCTTCCTAGGATAGACTTATTTAAGTCTAGTCTAGTTTATTCAGGTGGCCGTCTCTGGAACGCTCTTCCGAATGCCTTACGGGAAGCTACCAGCACAGATTCTTTCAAAAACAAATATATATCCCATTTAATGAAAATAGTATATTCTTGATTGTTATGTCCTTTGGGACACAGTCACTCACTTTTGATTTATTGTTTTGTTCACGAAATTATGATGTTCTGCATAATATCCATTGTCTTACAGAGTTGATGTACTATTGCATATAGTATTCTGACTCTAATTGACTTGCAAATGTTTACTTTGCACCTTGTCATGAACATTTATAAACTACAATGTTTCATATAATGCACTTATGTACATAAACTTATACTGTTTTACTAATTATGTAAGTATGTAGTAGTAGTTATTATAGTAGATTTAGTCCCTCTTTAGGGCGAGGGCCAGATGCAAAAAAGTATACCAATGCTTATTCTGTTACCCTCGTAAAATAAAGAATTGTCATTGTCATTGTCATTGTCATTGTCTCTCTCTCTCTCTCTCTCTCTCTCTCTCTCTCTCTCTCTCTCTCTCTCTCTCTCTCTCTCTCTCTCTCACACTCTCTCTCTCTCATTCTCTCTCTCTCTCTCTCTCTCTCTCTCCCTCTCTCTCTCTCTCTCTCTCTCTCTCTGACTGGAGAAGCATCTTAAGTTAAACAAGGCCATTTTCATGCATGCATTGCATTACGGTAAAGTGCCGATTTACATTACATCATTATTTAAAAAAGCTACCGACAGATATGGGTCTGTCAACTTGATCCCACCGATTCCACGAATTGACCTTTATAAGACCAGTCTTGCTTTTTCGGGTACATCAGTCTGGAATTCACTTCCATCGACATTTAAGCACTTAAAGTCATTAACAAGTTTTTAAAAATGTGTTAAAAAACGCTTCATGTCTGAGTAGTGTAACGTGTTTCGCTTTACCACACTTAGTATTATGTCAAAAATATGCTGTGCATTTTATAATCTGAACATAGTTTTGTTGTACTATTGCTACATGCTCCAATGCTACCAGCTTGTATTCATAATTACCTGCATAGTATGCATTTGATTTTATGAATAACCACATGTGTATGCTCTTCATGCCTTATCTTCATCATCATCATCATCATCATCATCATCATCATCATCATCATCATCATCATCATCATCATCATCATCATCATCATCAAGTCATTATTATCATCATCATCACCATCATCATCATCATCATCATCATCATCATCATCATCATCATCATCATCATCATCATCATCGTCGTCATCTTTATCATCACCAGTGTAGGTTTGACGACCTCCTTTTGTTGTTAACGTTTTATATATATATTATATATATATATTTTTTTTTTATTTTTTTTTTTTTATCATTGTGTGTCCATGCGTCCCAAAGACAGATTGTAAGAAAAGGCGTAGCCCTAAATCTTAATCCTTGTTAAATAAAGTTCAATTCAATTCAATTTTCGTGATCCACACTCAAGGTTATTATTGTTTAATGCATACATACAAACTATCACGGATTATTGTTCGACCATCTGGAACTCTGCCAGTGCAAATATTTTAAAACCACTGTATAGTCTACACAGACGAGCCCTGAAATCAATTCTATTAAAACAATGAAGTATTGTTTTAGACGATTATAAGAAACTTAAGAGGTTGCCCTTAAAAGAAAGATTTAAATCCTCTCCGGCCATGCAACGCGTGCTTCCACTACAAAATTTAAAGCCAAACCAAACCAAAAATTCAATGTCCCCATTCCACGGATAGATTTCTTTAAATCAAGTTTAGCTTATTCTGCCAGCGTTTTGTGGAATTCTCTCCCGGAATCAGTTCGAGTCCCAACAAGTCTCAATACTTTCAAACAAGTCGCGTAAGGCGAAATTACTACATTTAGTCAAGCTGTGGAACTCACAGAATGAAACTGAACGCACTGCATTTTTTCACAATAACCGTAGTCCACCGCTCGTGCAAAAGGCAGTGAAATTAACGAGCCTGTTTAGTGCGGTAGTGGTTGCGTTGTGCTGCATAGCACGCTTTTCTGTACCTCTCTCCGTTTTAACTTTCTGAGCGTGTTTTTAATCCAAACATATCATATCTATAAGTTTTTGGAATCAGGAACCGACAAGGAATAAGATGAAATTGTTTTTAAATCGATTTCGGAAATTTAATTTTAATCATAATTTTTATATTTTTAATTTTCAGAGCTTGTTTTTAATCCGAATATAACATATTTATAAGTTTGTGGAATCAGAAAATGATGGAGAATAAGATGAACATAATTTTGGATCGTTTTATAAAAAAATAATTTTAATTACAATTTTTAGATTTTTAATGACCAAAGTCATCAATGAATTGTTAAGCCTCCAAGCTGAAATACAATAACAAAGTCTGGTCTTCGTCAAAGATTGCTTGGCCAGAATTTCAATCAATTTTATCGAAAAATGAGGGTCTGACAGTACCGCCTCAACTTTTACAAAAAGCCGGATATGACGTCATCAAAGACATTTATCGAAAAAATGAAAAAAGTCTGGGGATATCATACCTAAGAACGCTTATGTAAAATGTCATAAAGATCGGTCTAGTAGTTTACTCTGAATTGCTCTACACACATACACACACACACACACACACACACACACACACACACACACACACACACACACACACACACGCACACACACACACACACACACACACTCACTCACTCACTCACTCACTCACACACACATACACACACACACACACATACATACACACACACACACAGACAGACAGACACACACACACACACAGACAGACACACAGACAGACACACACACACACACACATAAACACACAAACACACACCCTTCCCCCCAATTCAAAGAATTTATTTTTGCGTGGCCAGCCGGATGTACTACAAGACAAATCGGAAGCCTTACTTTGGCTCTAGACCTAACTTTTCAAATCGAAATAATAAATTGACAGCTTAAACATTCTTAAATCATAAAAGAATTCTTTTTTCATCAAAACAAGAACAGTACAACTCGAAGTTTTGAAAGTTTAAAAAAACAAGAAATTCCTCCGAGGTAGGAAAAACACCCCCGTTGGTCAAAGGGAAATAACCATTCTCAATGCCACCAACTGAGAAGGTTATTTCCTTTTGACCATTAATATGTCCCTCTATAAAGTCCTTGTAGAATCTTAATCCACCAATAACTCCCTAACCGTGTGTTTGACTGGTCCCAATTTTTGTAAGGACCGTCTCAGGAATGTATAGAACCTGTTCACCAAGTTTGGTGACGATCGGTCCGTTCATTCTTGAGATCTATAATTATGCGAACACAAACACACAAACACATCGACCAAAACCTATACACACCCCTATAGTAAAGATTGCTCGGAAGTATGTCCGCAAAAGGTGGTTCTCGAAGCAGACGAATGTTGTGCATGTCGCCAGTTTCTTTGAACGATCAATCGCCACCGCTCAGTTCGTGTGACTCGCAGCCGTTTGTTGCGTTTTAGATTCAGAGGTACACAATAACGTGCTATTGCAGATACAGCAAGTCGCGTTGAAATCACAAACAGACTACTAAATTGTGGGAAAAAAAGGAAAGTGGATCACACGGGTTCACGATGGCTCAGGTGTTAGATAAACCACGAAAACAGATGTGTGGTTTACGCGAGCTAAATAGCCATTCAAACGAACTGTGTCATTTAATGCTATCAAATGCTATATTACAAGTGTCTTCGATAAGTTTAGAACAGCTTTTTTCATGAAGGTTTAAATCGTTTTGCAAACCATTTGAGACGGACTAGGGCTGTAAGGTACAGTGGATTCCCAAGATACTTTGAATTAGTCCACTTAGCCATGACTCTTTCAAAACTGTCAGACCAACGTTTTCCCTTTAAAGATGAATAGGTACAAGTTCTAGTGAATGGCTTGTTTTGTGTACCTTTGTTATTTGATGTTTGCTATCGTTGGCAGAATAGCCAGGGATCGTCTGTGGGAAGCCAGTGATATCGTTCGAGGGTGTACGAGAAGTCGACACGTCCTCTGGGTGCTTGCCCATGCCGGCAATGCACGCAAGATCTACAATAGCATCAGGTCGAAATGTTCATCTGAGTCAAAATGAGTTCGGCTCATTCTATCCCTGACAGGATGCCTTGGTTTTCTTTCTGTGGGTAAGAAATCGATTTTTTTTTTTTTACATATTTAGATCTTTTCGAAATGTGTTTTGGATTTAAGCAGATTCGCGATCGTCGATAATGATTTTTCATGGTGTTGTGTAATTTTTAAATTACAAAGGAATTGATATGTAAGACAGTTTCAAGCGAGCTATTTTTCGCGGCTGTATTTACTGTGCAAACAACTCTAAATAGGGCAAAAGTGTCACGTGATAATCAACCGTTTGGTTTCGGCGTTCGCTGGAGCAGACGATTTTTTGACAGTGATGCAACCATATATTACGGTCTCCTTCCGGCAGCAGTCCCAACATTTCGACTTGTTTTGACCTTAGAACGATGCCTCTATCATAACTGTGAAGAACAGAACGGAGATCACTGTCGAAGTCGGCCAATCTGCAATCATTTTCGACTCGCGAACACTGCTCGCGAAGAACATATGTGACCCTCCACCACGAAATGAGTATGGAAAGCCGTTTGGCTCACAACCATTACACGTGTAATAAAACATTAATACACGTGTAATAAATGATTAATACACGTGTATTTATTTCTTATTGCACGTGTACTTTATCTTTTTTCCTATGCTATGGAATAGCATAATGATTAAATACACGTGTAATAAATATTTCATACACGTGTAAGAAATGATTAAATACACGTGTAATTAATATTTCATGCACGCGTAAGAAATTTTTAAATACACGTATACTTATTTATTACACGTGTATTTAATTATTTTTTACACGTGCATGAAATATTTATTACACGTGTATTAATCATTTCTTACACGTGCATGAAATATTTATTACGCGTGTATTTTAGTCATTTCCTACACGTGTATGACATTTTTATTACACGTGTATTTAATCATTTCTTACGCGTGTATGAAAAATGTATTACAGGTATATTTAATCATTTCTTACACGTGTAAGACATGATTAAATACACGTGTAATACATTTTTCATACACGTGTAAAAAATGAATAAATACGCGTGTAATAAATATTTCGTACAAGCGTTAAAAATGCAGGAGTCACGTGGTTAAGCGAGTTAAAAACTCGGACTGGGAATCCACATGACACTCAGTCTCTATGCGTCTTCATCGCTTCGCTTTGCCCTTTGCCGGAACAGCTCAAGATGGCGGGAGTTGTTGCTTTGCAAGTCGTATATTTTCCGATTCAAGTTTTAATTTATTACAGGTGTATTAAATGATTAAAATACACGTGTATTTAAATCATTTACTACACGTGTATTTAATCATTTCTCACACGCGTATAAACTATTTCCTGCACGTGTATTTAATCATTTCTTACACGTGCATGAAATATTTATTACACGTGCATGAAATATTTATTACACGTGTATTTAATCATTTCTTACACGTGTATGAATTATTTATTACACGTGTATGAATCATTTATTACACGTGCATTAATCATGTATTACACGTGTATTAATCATTAATTACACGTGTATTAGTTATTTATTACACGTGTACTAATCATTTTTTACACGTGTAATAGTTATGAGCCAAACGGCTTTTCATAAATGAGTCGCATGTCACCTCGTGCGGTTCTGCGCTAGGCTTAATGTAAGTCCGGGGAGTGTCTGGTAACAGTGTGAGGGTCACCTTAGTCACAGGCTTATAACTCAAACAGTTGTCTGTCTTTTCTAAAACGGGTTTCACCCCAGGATAGAGCATAAAAAACTATTCAGGAAAATGTAAAAATATGAAAATCATGCAAAGGTGACATGCGACTCATTCCGTGGTGGAGGGTCACATATGGGAGATAACTCTGTATTCTTGTTTTGATAGATTCGCGTAGGACTTTAGCGTCCGGTCAGAGGGACTAAAGCGATAGCGTGGAGCGATGATGATCAGAATGGTCGAGATGTACATGTTTACCACGTGCTATCAAGCTGACGAAAAAGGACAGACAGATCAGCACACAGACGTGAAGACAGACACACAGACAGACACACAGGCACGCAGGCACACAGGCACACATACAGACAGGCACACAGACTTGAAGACAGACGCTCGAACACATTTTATTGCATCCATTTTCAAACCCCAACTAAAACATTAATTTCTGTGTCATTTTATTGAAACTTTATATGCCATTAAAGGCCCTCCACTTGGCTATATGGCACACTTTTTGGATCAAAGATTTCCGCCGTCGAAGTTTGGGTAGCCCCAAAACCTGACCAAAGCGTCAGGTTCCAGTTAACAAATCGCCAAAAATTCAGAATAGGCGTAACTTGGCAACTTTTACATACGAAGAGAAAGCAAACTTGGTTATCTAACAGGTTGGGCGTTTTTGCCTATCTTTTGTGTCATGTCACTTCTACTATAATGCAGGTGTGGAGGGTAAATACTGTGACTGACATACATATGTGACCCTCCACCACGAAATGAGTCGCATGTCACCTATCGCGGTTCTGCGCTAGGCTTAATGTAAGTCCGGGGAGTGTCTGGTAACAGTGTGAGGGTCACCTTAGTCACAGGCTAAAAACTCAAACAGTTTTCGCTCTTTTCTAAAACGGTTTTCACCACTGGATAGAGCATACAAAACTCGTTAGGAAAATGTAAAATTCTGAAAATCATGCAAAGGTGACATGCGACTCATTCCGTGGTGGAGGGTCACATATTTAGATAAGGCACGATCCAGTTTTTCATTTAGGTCAATGGATCGGTTGGATTTTTATTTTGGACGAAACTAATAGGTAATAAAACCGTTTTTATCCAATATGCTGACTCTTAGCTAATGATAACAGACATGTCTCGAAAAGAATAGCAACATTTTCCTGCCGGCTCATGTGGATATCCATTTTCTCGATATATTCATTATCATTTGTTAACAATCATCAGCATGCAAATAACTCATATTACTGACAACGACTTTCCGTGTACATGTATCGCTTTCTTTTATGTGGGTTTACAGGTCTACGCTCTCGTCCGTAGAGGCAATATATTCCTGCGTCACATCCTGTCAGCAGGCCGACTTGAAAACACCATTCTCCATGGCAGACAGGGGGATAATGTCAGCCTTAAACACACACACACACACACACGCACGCACGCACGCACGCACGCACGCACGCACGCACGCACACACACACACACACACACAAAACACACACACACACACACACACACACACACATACACACACACTTTCATTGCAAAACATATTGTGTGTGTATTGTAAACTGTATGTTTAGGTTTCAATCGTTTAATAAACCAAGTTTCCAAGGGGTGACAAAATATTAACAAATGACAACAGAACATGTTCTCTGTGTGTGTGTGTGTGTGTGTGTGTGTGTGTGTGTGTGTGTGTGTGTGTGTGTGTGTGTGCGTGCGTGTGTGCGTGTGTGTGTGTATGTGTGTGTGTGCGTGCGTACGTGCGTGCGTGTGGGTATATATGTAAGTATGTGTGTACGTGTGTGTGTGTGTGTGTGTGTGTGTGTGTGTGTGTGTGTGTGTTTTTATTTTTTTTATTCAAATAAATAACAACATTAACAATATCCCATACAATGAATTAAATACAACTTATCGAGTACAACAAGCTAACTTTTTTAACCTTTTCGAACACTCACACAAAAATGCTTCTTATCTGTAACTGCCTATTAAAAATACTTTCCAACGGTAAAAACGAATTTGTTTTTTTATATATACTAACGCACATCTTTCCGATTAAGATAATGTTGTTCAATTTATACATAGTTGCCTTTTTCACCATTACAAAATGCATACCAAATAAAACATCACTAACTTTCAAAACAATCTTAATTTCTAAAGTACGAAAAATAAATTCTTCAATAAACTTCCAGAATTTGTATACAACCGGGCATTCAAAAAAGAAGTGTTCAATGAAATCAGTTACATCACAACAATAATTACATTTATTAGTTTCCGTTACTTTCATTTTACACAGGAGAATGTTGGTCGGATAAATGTTGTGCATAATTTTCCAGTGTAAAACTCTTAATCTAGTCTCTTGTGTTGACTGATAGGCAACTATCCAAGATCGTTCATCAATTTCTACATTAAACTTTCTCTTCCAAAATCCTCCGGAACATGGTACATCTGTTTTCATATTAATAATCTCTTTCCTATATTCTCTGGCACTTAACACATTTTTGCCGTTAAACAGTGGTAAGGTAATACAAACATCATCAGTCATATTTACAACATTTTTCCTCATAAATAATGACACAGCAGCTTTTACAACATTATATTCAAGAATTCGGTTTGGCGAATATCCAATCAAATCACATATGTCTTGATATGATAATATATCTCCCGAACGTACAATGTCAGTTAGTAGTAGGGAGATTCAAGGGACAGCACGTTTCGTTTTGCAGCTCGTTTCGTTTGGTGAATGAGTCACCCCGCGAAACGGAACGTGAAACGAGACGGCATAGGCCACAGACAAGATTTAGATGTATTCACGTTTCGTTTCGGAATGAAGGAAGGGCGATAAATCTTCAAGTGAAATTATCACGTCTGTCCTCGATCAGAATGGGAAAAAAAACCCTAGGAGGTGGTCCAGAATCGGGCATACTTTGATTATTTTCAGTCCAAATAAATCACACAGACTTTGTTTATACAAAATCACATACGAAGCCAGAATAAAAATTCGATGCGATGACCTACTTCTGCTTCGCCATTTGCTTTCTCACCATGAAGTTGGATAAATGTACCAGGATCAGCACCCTTCAAAATATTTCAGTTCACAACAGTTGTCTACCTCCAATGAACACATTCTCAGCGCTGAAAGACTGTGAAAGGGTTGATGAATCTAGCAATGCATAAAATGGCCAACAAATAAAACTGTTAGTGTGCAAAAATACTCACAAAAGTTGACGAAATATTGTTCGTTTTTTGGGGGTGGAAAACGTGACTGCGTTTTGACGTTCCACGTTCCGTTTCAGTTGACCTTCACCTTTCCAGCGAGAGACCCCCGAAATGATGACGTTTACCACAACTTCAAAACGAAACGTCCCGACGTTTCGTTTATTAAATCTCCCTACCAATACACCTCGTTGTATCCAACTCTCAAAAAATAAAACTTTGCCACTATACGTTATGCATGCATTATTCCATAATAAAGTCGGCCCGACTGTCCCACGATCGTAGTGGTTATTATCCAGCCAATATTTTAATACTGCTTTCCAAAAGTGTGATTTCACTAGGTCTAACCCTTTAAATTTTGCACTGTTTACATTCGATAAGAAACATTCAAAATGCTTTCCAAAACGCAAATACATCATCTTTGGAGTGAAACTCCAATTATCATTTTCATGTGATGTAGTCAGTTGTGAAACCCATTGTAATAAAAAAGAAATTTGCATTTGCCTAATATCGATCATTTTTAAACCACCTTTTTCAATTTCAAAACATAAAACGCTTCTTTTCACCTTTTCAAAGGCCTTCCGATTACAATCTCTTTTTCGCCACAAAAATCTACATGAAAACGGGCACCCTTGACGAATCCCGGCTTTCACATGTGTGTGTGTGTGTGTGTGTGTGTGTGTGTGTGTGTGTGTGTGTGTGTGTGTGTGTGTGTGTGTGTGTGTGTGTGTGTGTGTGTGTGTGTGTGTGTGTGATGCTTATGAAACTTAACAATTGAACTTGCTCAGTTTACCTGCAAAGCGTCATTTCGTTTCGTTTGTATGAATAATGTGATGTCATTCCCATCCATGTAAAGCCAGTCTAGACGTAAGGGTGGTGACCACACGTTCAAATCGATTTATGTGGGTGTTTATGTGCGTGTTTATGTGCGTGTTTGTGTGTGTGTGTGTGTGTGTGTGTGTGTGTGTGTGTGTGTGTGTGTGTGTTATTCTTTAAGTTTTCACTGTGTCCCGACCAAGAGATTATATTCTAGCTTTGGAGCAAAACGTGACACACGAGGAAGGTCTTAGAATTAATGTTTGAGGGTTCTTTTTTACAAATCTGAATGCTGTGTTTGGTAGTCATAGCAGACCGTACTATTCTCCAATGTTCACTGTGTATGTTTCTGCTATGCGAAGCGTTGTAGCCCTGTATGACACGGAGATTTTGTGCGCTAAGCTAGACTGTAAGGTTTGACTTCCTCAATCCAACGGTCTTAATCTGCTTTGACGAATGGGTATCTATGAAAACTAAATAAATCATGATGACGACCGGAAAATTCCTGACAGGAGAGGTGGGCGATGCAAACCATCTCATAACCATTTTGGTCCGTGCAGAGCAACGTAACATCTCGTGCAAAACGGGGGAAGCGAAGGTCGAACTGACCTGAACCACACAACGACACAGTCACAACCACCGGGCCTTTCAGTTTCAGTCGCGTTGCACAGAGAGCACTGCCGCTCTACAGCATGTTTTGCATCTCACAAAATAATCATTCCAGGGGTAATCTTGAATTTTAGCGTGTTAAATTCACAACTCAGAATCCAGTGACAGTCTTTACTTCTTATTGACAGAAGTCCATGTAAGCAAGCCAAAGAACATTTGTCGTGAAATTAATTGACGGATTGAACTCCAAACTTAAGCATGATTAATTATTGTTCGGTCGACGAAAATGCACCGAAAATGGCGTACGTTGTCAACCATGGGACATCATTTACACGAAAGAGTTGTCTCCCTTGTCCGCTCATACGGATAATTCCTTCTTTGACTCATGTAAACGAAATGCGTTCGTACAGTTCATCGGAGTTCATTCCGTAACTTCAAAGGGATCTAACATGACTTATTATGATTACAAGTGCAGGTTCTACACATTTGGAGACTTAAATGCCTCTGAATTATGAGCTATGAATTTAACACGCTAAAGTTCAAGATTACCCAACTCTTTTGACAAATATCGGTGCTGCGGTGCGGTTCCTGAAGTCGTTGGTTCGAGCCCCGTCAATGTTATCATTGTTGGCTCACGTAAGTGTAGCCTATGCGATGATAAACTTTGTCTGTCTGTGCGTGCGTGCGTGCGTGCGTATGTATGTGTGTATGTCTGTGGTAGAAACTTTAACATTTCCGAGTCTATGGATTACGTCAGTCTCGGTCAAAAGTGTTCGACGTGTGTGATAGAAACTATTTGAAGACGTCACATTATGACGTAAGAGGGTTAGACGTCACGCAAAGGAATTACTGAAAGTCTCGGTCATTGTTATTGTGAGCGGGCCGAGACTTCTTGGCAGATCCAGGGTCTCGCTTTCTTGCATAGTTTCACAGATGCTTACTGTGTGTGTGTGTGTGTGTGTGTGTGTGTGTGTGTGTGTGTGTGTGTGTGTGTGTGTGTGTGTGTATGTGTGACGGAGTGATTGAGTTTGTGTTACTGTTTGTCGATTTCTTACGTGAGCCTTGAAGGCTTCGCCTCTTGTTTAGTGTATTTTTATAAATCATGCGCGCTTTTCCTGTTTTTTTCCTAAACTTGTAGGCAGTGCTCATTGAATACAGAATACAGAATACAGAATTTTTAATTGCCCAATGTTGGGAATTTGTGATGACATTGCGGTTAAGAAACATTTCGAACCAGCCATTTACACCAACACACGCATCAACAAACTGATCAACAGCATTAATTTTAAACAACACTGGACAGCATAAGTATAAAAATACATTCACTAAAATTTGCAGTTTTCACTCAAGCTTCCTCGCCTCAAGTCACACACACACACACACACACACACACACACACACACACACACACACACACACACACGCCTTTTTATGGTTAAGTATCACATAACTGAGCACCATATGGAAGTTAAAGTAGATTAGGCCAAAAACAAATAGGTGTGGTTACGGTAACATAGCCAAAAAAAGTAGGGTAGGTAGGTAGGCAATCACTTTTTTTCTTTTTTTACTTTTTTTTCTAATGTGTACAAATTAAACCTACTTGACAAGGAAATAAGTGTGCGACTCGGGCGCTTTCGCTTTCATTGCGTTTTTTGCACTCGGGTTTTTTTTTGGTTTTTTTTTGACAAATGTAATAAAAAGTTATAGGATCGGCCCCTAAAAATAGGGTAGGTCGGGTTAAATATATATATTTTTTTTTTAGGCCTTAAGAGATACAGCTATCACCGCACTTTCCGCAATCAATAAAACCAGACTTTCAAAGCGCTTTGAACTTCGGATAAGGCGCTATATAAATAAAGAGAATAATAATAAAACCACACACACACACACACACACACACACACACACACACACACACACACACACACACACACACACACACACACACACAAAATACTTAAGAGAAAAGATCAAGCCCTGTAGATAAATGAAGAGCTATATTTTTCCATGCAGATTGCGGACACCTCGCTTGAAAAAAAACCACACATTTGTTGTCACTTTCATTATTATTTCTTCCAAAACGTGGCTGTCAAGATACCCCGCGTACAATGTTCCATCACTCATGGCTGGTCCAAATGGTATTCGCCTTTCAACACAGGCACCGTGCACTGTATATACAGTAACTAGAGGTTGGTTGGTTTTTGGGGTTTAATGTCTCTTCACAGTAACTAGAGGAATACCCGGCTTCGCCGGTTTTTAACCACCAGTTTGTGCCCGGGGTCCACCTGAATATGCCCACCAAATTTGATGCAGAATATTTACGATATCACAAACAGAACTCTACAATCCACAGGTGTTGCCTTGCGAGCTATAAAGAGCTATAAATATCTCACAACTTCTAAGGCGAACAACTCTGCAGAGTCTGCTGTGAAGGGCGGCGGTAGTCTCACTGTCACCCCCGCCCCCGTTTGAATGAACCGAACCATGGACCCGCCAAGCTTAGGTCCCTCCCAGATTCGTGGAATGGGAACAACACGAAAATGGTTCAGTGACCATAATGCCATTCCTGATCATATCATGTCGAGTCCCATCCATGTCGACAACGCCGAATGTAATCGAGTGCCGACACACCACAATCACCTTTGGAGGCGAAGTCCACTCACACAGGATTAAGACATTTAGAGTTTAACTCTAAGCCCTTTTAAAACTGTTATGGCTTCTCAAAGGAAGGCCAGAACAAACCAACACACCAAAGCCGCCAGACCACATCACAAACAGAACTGTGCAATCCACAGGTGTTGTCCACACACTCACACACACACACACACACACACACACACACACACACACACACACACACACACACACACACACACACACACACACACACAGAAGCCGTATATATATATATATATATATATATATATATATATATATATAGATAAATCTATAAATATATAGAGATAGATGACAGTGTAATTTTCGCGTGGCTATAAATTGATTCGACCTTTGCACTTTTACAATGAGGACAATTTAGGGGTGCAAGGACAGCGTTCTGGACAGTGTAGTGACCTTCAATAGTAACGAAATGGGAATATCCGCGCGCCACACGAAGGAAGGGAGGTAAACGCTGACAACACTGGAGAAGATAAGGAAGAGTTACTGGAAATGGATCCACAATAAAACCAAAATCGGTTCGGCGCTGCTCTCTGAGAGCACGTGTTGAAATATCTCATCGACCAGGTTGTGTTTTGGGTCTACCTGAATATGGCCACCAAATTTGAAGCAGATCCATCGAGAACTTTGGCCGCGCATGAGGAACAAACACACACACACACACAGACACAAGTCGTATTTATATATATAGATACCGTTGTTTCAAATCCGTACACGTTTAATTGCACATAACGCATCCACATGAAAACAAACAGCTAACAACAAAAATGAATGTGTTTTAATTGTGGCAAAACAAAATTCTGCAGGGTGAGCATCGAATTAATTCGACAGAATCTCGTAACACAGGTCTACGAACCACATCTCTCACTACGTCACTGAGTCGCTCATCAGTCATGTTGCCTAAATACAATTCTTTCTGAGTCTAAGCCTGATCTAGATTGACATATTTTTATCATATCTGATTAAAATGCAAAAAGAATTGACATAATACCAAGGTATGTTTTATACCTGAAAACATTTACAGCTAGGGGGTGGAGAGTAATCCAATCAAAAGAGGCCTTTGGGCACAATTTCCCTCATAAAACTTCTTTGAAATTGTGTTTAATACTGTGCCTTAACTCAAGAGTAAAAACAATTAGCATGTGCAGCTTGAAAGTGTATTAACTATGCCAGTGAATAATTCCATGCGAAGCCAGTTTAAACTATTGCACAAGAAATGTGGTTGATTAAAATCATCAAGGGCCGAAGCTGTGTTTTAATTAAAAAAAAGGGGTATGTAAACATGTTTTGTTTTGGTTACATGTGTTGCAAAGTATTTGAAACGACAGTATTACTATATATACAGTGGTGCCTCTGTGTGTGTGTGTGTGCGTGTGTGTGTGTGTGTGTGTGTGTGTGTGTGTGTGTGTGTGTGTGTGTGTGTGTGTGTGTGCGCGCGCGCGCGCGTGCGTATGCGTGGGTGTGTATGTGTATGTGTATTCATGTGTGTGTGTGTGTGTGTGTGTGTGTGTGTGTTTATGCTTCCTTGTAAAATAACGTTCAGTACAGTTCATTTCAGGTTGCTAAATTAGAATTCCTCGCGGCGAGAATTGCCTAAGAAACGCTATTTCCTCTCCACACTCGCCAAATCTAGCGTCTAAGAAACGGAGGACTGGCTAAACAAGAGCAGCACAAAACATTAAAAGGACGAAGGCCCATCGACTGTGCCTGCTCTGTAATTTATGTCAGCACGTGTTTTTCAAGGAATTGTGTAACATATGAGCAGTCACGTAGGCAGTCTTTTGTTATACGGTTTAAAGGAAAACGACATCATAATTATGCCGCTCGCTGATTGAAATTCATTTAATTATTTGGCACAGTTTCGGAGCAGTTTTGGGCAAATCATTGCATATGTATCTAAATTACAGTACAGCGAATGTCCCTTGAACTTTTTAAGATCCAAATTGTCAGAACAATTCCAAAACGGCGTCTTCGGTATAGAGAAAGGGGGAATGTACGTTCTGGCTCACCGATTCCGACAGACCCTAAATATTAACGCAAAATAGGCTTCTGGACTAAACTTTTACTAAAATGAAACATGCGACAAAATCAGAAAAATACTGCATAAATCCATACAAAAAAAAAATACAGTAAAGTAAGGTTGTTTTGAACCAATGCCGGGTCTGTCGGAATCAGTAACCCAGAACGTACATTCCTCCTTTCTCTTCTACAACATTCTTAAGCTCAATACGCTCTCTC
>NC_090246.1:87940481-87985237 GCF_037325665.1 Littorina saxatilis | reverse complement strand
GGAGAGAAAGGGGGAATGTACGTTCTGGCTCACCGATTCCGACAGACCCTAAATATTAACGCAAAATAGGCTTCTGGACTAAACTTTTACTAAAATGAAACATGCGACAAAATCAGAAAAATACTGCATAAATCCATACAAAAAAAAAATACAGTAAAGTAAGGTTGTTTTGAACCAATGCCGGGTCTGTCGGAATCAGTAACCCAGAACGTACATTCCTCCTTTCTCTTCTACAACATTCTTAAGCTCAATACGCTCTCTCATTTACAAACTTTACTTCATATGTTCTTTCACTGTTAGAATTATATCTGATACATGCAATGTGACTGTCTAAACGAATAGTTAACTCTTTACAAGTGATTCTATTTTTACTTTTTCTTCCCGTCCTATTTGAATCCCCTTTTTTAAAAACTGCTTTTTCAGATCTTCTATATCGATTGGCTTGTTATATTCAGCTCGTGTTTTTGTTTGAATACTTGCTTTCTTACTTTTGTAGTCATCAAAGTCTGTTTGTATCTGTTTGAATTCTTCGTCAGAAACTTTTGAATCTTCAAGTGCTTTACTGATAGACAGTTTTAGGCTAGACAATTTTGATGATGCAAGAGTGGAAATGGATTCGTGTTTTTCAAGCTTTTTCACAATTTTTTTCATTATAGCTGATGCTATAAATGATAAACCACCAACTGCTGCTGCGACACCACCTAGGATTAGAGAAACTGGAGTCCCTACTCCGGTAGCTAACAGAATTGTTCCCGTTACACCTGCAGCTGATGCAAGGATAGTAGAACCAGTGCTGGCATTAGAAAGGCTGTTGTAAGTTGTTGAGTACTTACGTCTAGCGCGAGAATATTTTTCTAATTCATCTTCTAGTTGTTTTTGTATATTACTAATGTGTGCCAGTCTGAATTGTTGACTTTCTGCTGCACTTTCATCAATATTAGGATAAAGCTTCACACTGCTAGTCATCTTTTTAATGCAAAATATAAAATATTTATCTTAATTCTCACTGGCCAGTGTTTCTGCTAAGCTTTGAAGCTGTTCATTGCTTAACACCTTATCTGTATAGTAGAAAGCAATCAAATCAAGATAAGTAAGATTAATACTTCTTATTTCTGTTAAATTATTTATATCTGCGTTAACAACAACATTTTGGTTTGACGTCTGTTTTTTTATTGTGTTAGAATCCTTTTGAACAGCAATAAATACTCTGACTTCTTCAACATTTAATGGTCTCCAGTTGAGATTTATTCCTCTCATTAGAACAGTGTTTGTGGTTTCTTCCCTTTTCCTGACAACTATATCAAATATCATAGTTGCATTCTGCCCTATTGGAAGCTTGGGTATAAAATCGACAATGGTGTCAGCGTCCTTTTCAACACTTTGTTTTCTGTGAATGAGATAGTTGTTCTTATGGAAAGGTTTAACTGCAACTTCTCCCCTGCTGTTAATCGCAGGAACAAGGCTAACAATTAGTGGTTTAGCATTGATTGACTTACGGAATGTGTCGTCTTTTCCAACAAGAGTGTATGGACTCACAAATTCAAACTTCATTTCCCAGTCAATCTTTTTCATAACAGGACTAAGTACCCATTTTTTATTCTGATGTTTCCACATGTAGAATGTGTCATCGACAATTGGATCAGGTACATTAACATCACGGATTTGACCTAGTTTGAGGAATCTTGGTTTCTTTTCATCGTCGATTTCCTTTCTCTTGTAATGACCAGTGTCTGTAAACTCGAATGCATACACTGCACCAACTTCAGCATTGCTCTCAAAGTCGATAGCGTCTGCTAAATCTTTCAACTCTATAGTTGAACATGCAACAGGATAAGCTATTGTAGGTCCACTCGACATTTTAATACTCAATATTTTATGGAACTATTTCCAATGTAATGTTAAACAAACAATCAACTGGTTGTCCACTTTGATTTTTCAGATCAATGTGTAGGAATTCATGACACCCTTCCTCCAAGTCCTTGAACTGAAGTGTCTTAAATGTTGGCACGTGCATTTTACAAAAAGAGGCATCACTCGGTGGAAGAATCCTAAGCAGATCAGAACGCTGATCATTAAACAGATTATAGGATGTGTTAAGCTCTCTCATGTGAACAAACAGTACACTGTTAACATCCATGTCAATGGGACGTGTTCCCTTGTATATTTTTGTAATTCCAAGCATATCAAGGAGTTTGGTTGGAAACTCAACGTTTACTTCTCTAGTTTTGGGCATAGTAAGAGTAGCAATGAGACTTGCATGATTTAAACTCGCTGTAATACCTACTGGAGCAAACAATTCTTTCTCTAAAGTGCAGAAGTCATAGTAACCATCTTCTACAGAATGTGTTTTACCATTAATTCTAACCCAGTTGTTAGCCTTTTTTTTACTGATATTATACCAAGTAACCTTGTACATAATTTCATGCAGTGCAACTTTCATTCTTCCATTTTGATTGTTGATAGGGTTTGCAAGTTTAACTGGCACACTAGTCTTCACATTTGTTAGTGTGATAAACATTTTTTATTCAACAACAAAAATGAGACAGTATAAATTCAACAAAGACGTTAAATACAAAACTGGACCATATTACAATCCAAAGACTATTTCTTTCCATGAGTTGGACTTTGCTGTAACAGAAACAGAATCCATTCGCGTTAAAGTGCCTGACCCATTCCATTCTTACCTAAATCCCCCAATCAAAAATGATAGTGTTCCAAAGATGTGGAACTCTCACCCAATTCAGTTCTATCAGAATCAGTTAAACTTTGCAATATTCTGTGCAACCACAGGATGTGGAGTGTCCTATGCAGACCACATGAATAATTCAAACTTACTGACAAAGTGTGTGTACACATTTCACGTTTACTATCAGTGCAGGAGAATCTTGTCTGAACTTCAGGCACCAATGCCGCATGAAAAGAGCTGGAACCCATTCAACAATAGGATAAACATGAAAGTGTATGAGCGTCTCTGCAATGAATTCAATATAGATTTTAAGACCGACTTTAGGCAAAAGCAAGACAAAAACCATGGCATGGGAACACTATATTTATGGGGTGTCCACAGGAGGTATAATTTTGATTACTGGCCAGGTCATACATCTTTTTCTTCAAATGTGCAGGTACAGTTAGGATCAATAGAACAACAGCACCACAATGCATGGACTACTTTTATATTAGACACCGGCAAAGGTTTCACTGGATCAGGTGTTGAAAGGATCAATGAATCTATCCGAACATATGCGTGGTGCTTGCTAGGCTCGCAGGCACAGACACGATCAAACATAATGAGAACAAGCACAGGGTTTGGTGCACAGAAACAGTTGTTATCAAATTTAGAAGATGTCATAAACTCTGCAGTTGATCTGCCTTCCAGCATCAAAAGGTATCAAGACTCTCTCCGTTATGCAAGATCAAAAGTTGACTTTGCTGTTGGTAACGGCCTTTACATGTTACCTTCTGATCTCCAGCTGCAGATTGGAACAATAACAAATTATAACAATGAAATCATTATTGCTAGTGACACCCAGCCGCTTGGAAAGGGTGAAGAACTGAATTCAGAAATCAGAACGATGCTACAGCCATATCACAATGAACAGAAACAAAGCGTGACAAGTGAAGATCACGCTGCAGGTGAAGATCATTCTGTCACTAGTGATGATCAAGCTGTTAGTATTAGTGATGATCATGAATCGCAGAAGACTGCTCTAGTAATTGGTGGAGTGGGTGTAGGCTTACTTTTGCTTTATTCTCGTTAGCAGAACACCTGCAATTAAAACTATTAGAGTCCAGAGATGTTCAGCCATGAAACCAACAACTTTACCTGCAAAAGATAACAGCCAGCTAACAATTGAACCAATGATTCCTGGAAGTGCACCCAAAGCTTTTGCTGCTAGTTTCTTTAATAGTTCTGCAATGTGTTTGAGTTGTTTCTTTACCCATCCCGGATCAGATGGAGATGAAGGTGAAGGTGGAGGTGGAGGTGTGACAGTGCCACCTGTGAATGTTAACACTAATGTGCTTATTGCAAATCCTAACGCAGTTAGTATACTAGCTATTGTGATTCCCTGCTCTCTGAAAAGCGTTCTAATTCTTTCAGCAAGAGTTGTGTCTTCGTAAAGGATTCTTTGAATTGTATTTTTTATTCTGCTGACCTGTGTTCTCAGTTGTTCTCTATTGTTACTTAGAACTTCTAACCTTATGGCTTTCTCCTCCTGCAAATCTTTTAAACGCTTAGAAATTCTGTTTTTTACTTCTTGTTCTAGGTTCAAATCATCAGCATCAGCAAGTTTTTGTTTCTCTTTGTTTATATCTTCATCCAGCTGACCTAGTTTTGACAGATTATTTGCTATTTCACCTCTGATGGTTTGTAGTGATTGATTAAGGGCTTCTATTTCTCTCATAGGTAATAGTTCATGTGGAGTCTTCAGTGAAGTTTCCTCAGAAAAAGAAGTCTCTATCTCTTGTATAAGTTGATCAGCCTCATCTGCAAGTTTATTAAGATCTTGCAATGGAACAGATTCTATTTGAGTAGCAGTTGGTAGTCCTAGTTCTGCTTGTTGAAGTAAGGAAACAACATGGGAAGGTGATGACCGTGTGCTAGGCACAATATCTAATTGCCTAAGTCGATTAGCAGTAAGTTTTTGTTTTAGTGAAACTTTTGATAGAAACTTAGCAGGATTAGATTTATATGTAAGTTGGACTTTTTCTCCTTTATCGCTAGTTGTATATAAATGATTTGCTTCCATTTTGAACTGGTTTGGATCTAAAACATCAGGTTCTTCTCCTAAACTTTTGTAGAAATCTCTAACTTTACCTTCCAGAAGTTCATGTCGTGCCACCTCATAATGCAGTGAATGATGGTAGGGAACCAAAGGGATTGCTTCGCTCATGTCGTCCGCTGGCTCAAATAAATCTTCAAATCCACCTTCTGCCATTTGTAACTTATTTTTTATTTTGAAAATAAAAAAAGATGGCACAATCGTTCGGTTCTGTTCTTGATCCTTACAGAAGGCTGAAAGAACCTCTCGGGGTAAAAGGAATAAGGCAAACAGTTATAGTTACAAATAATCCTTCTACTATTGATCAGAATGAAATACTTACTGTTAGGTTTCCTAATCTGGGTAAGAACGATGTTATTGTACCAGGCACTGTAAGACTATCATTCAAATTAGAATTAGAATCTGGCTCAGATGCAAATAGGACTTTGGCTTATAATGTAGGAAGAGCAATTGTGAGGAAGATTACTGTCAAACTGGAAGGGCGGGAAGTGATGTCATTGAATAATGCAGATGTATTTTTAGTTTACGCAGATAATTGGTTGACTGACAATGAAAAGAAAAACAGAGTGTTTCAAGGGATTCAGTCAGACAATGGGATAAAAGTTAGAATAGGAGCAGGAGATAAAGCTGACAATAACAAAAAAGATAACGCTGTCAATGTTGCTTTTGGAAACAAATTTTGTATTCCACTTGACTTTGAACTCATAAATTCACATCCTCCCTTCTATCAAGGAGCATTGCGTGACAGGCTGTCATACGACCTGACTTTCAATAGTTATGATCGTGTTATGCTTTCACATGACCCGGAAGCAAAGTATAAGGTGTCTGGAATTTCTTTAGAGTTTGATGTTGTAAACCATCCTGAACTGGCTAGACTTATAGAAAATCAGTACAGTTCTAAGCTGCCTATCTATTATGAAAGAGTGTTGAATCACAGTACACTTTCAAAAAGCCAGGCTGATCCAATCTGGAACATTAACTTGAATACACCAGCTAGGTCAATGAAGGGAATACTTATGTTGTTTGAGGAACCAAAAGATTCATATGAAAGGCAAATAGAAAAGTTTTACAATCCACTAATCAATAGAGTATATTGCACAATTGAAGGGCAGCCAAACCAAATATTTGCATCTGGCATGCTGCCATACCAACACTATGATGAAGCAAGAAAGTACTTTACTGGAGGAAGATTGAAAGACCCAACATCTGATCTTGTGGCTAAAGATCTACATTTACACGGTGTTGGCGTAGAAGATTTCTTGACAAATAAATATGCGTTATGGCTGGATCTCAGAACAACTGACGACAACAAACTGCATGGAAGTGGAAGGCGAATTGAAAACGGATCAGAAGGAATCACAATACAAATTGAAAAGGAAGTAGGGAGTAGTAGTAAATCAGTTAAGATCTACGTGTTTGTTGTGTCAGATGCGCAGTTAAACATCTCTGAAAGCAGATTACAGGATATTGTTTATTGAACGTGTTAAAATGAAGTATCTAGATTTTCTTCCAAAAGATCCACACTGTTCTTTGATTTGTGGGGCAACAGGTTGCGGCAAAACAAGATATGTTTTGGATTTATTACAGACTGTTTACATAAATCACTTTGAACACATAGTCATATTCTGTCCAACCATAAAGCATAACAGAACATACAAGGAGAGAAAATTCATATGGTCTGATCAAAATATATTTATTGTAAATCCTTCTGATCGTCTAAATGTTTGCTTGGAGCATTATTTCGATCTTTTTCAGAACACACCAACACTGTTTATTATTGATGACTGTGCAGCAGAACGTGACATTGTTAGAAAGAAAAGTGCACTAGCAAAGCTTGCATTCAGTGGACGACATGCATTAATATCAGTTTGGATATTAACACAAAAATACAATGCAGTTCTGAAAGACTTTAGAGAGCAACTCAAAACAATAACATTGTTCTATTCAAAGGACCGTGACAGTTTTGAAGAGTGCCTTCGAGAAAATGATGTCATTGAAAACAAACAGGAGAGAGAAAGAATAAAGAATAATCTGAAATCTTCTAAGCACTCAAAACTGGTTTTAAAAACTGATCAACCAGTTCAGTATGTATGTTTGTAGAAATCCTTGCTAAGTTTTTACTAAGTTCTTACTCAAGTTCTTGTCAAGTTCTTACTCAAGTTCTTGTCAAGTTCTTACCCAAGTTTTTACTAAGTTCTTGTCAAGTTCTTACTCAAGTTCTTACTCAAGTTCTTGTTAAGTTCCTACCCAAGTTCTTACTAAGTTCTTACTCAAGTTCTTACACAAGTTCTTGTTAAGTTCTTGTTAAGTTCTTGTTAAGTTCCTACCTAAGTTCTTGTTAAGATCTTACTCAAGTTCTTACTCAAGTTTAATTACTAGATTTTAATTTTTATTCTGCATCAAAATAAAATGAACTGTGATGAATTGCTGATGCAGACTGCTACAGATATTGAAATCTGTGACAGTAGGACTATACCTGATAAAAAAGAAAGATTGTATTCACTTGCTGTTTGTGGAAAAACAAAACACTACCTTGGGCAGCAGTTAACTGTGGAAGAAGTACAACATCTTTCCTCAGAAGATATAGAAAAGTATCATGGACGGTATGAATCAGTGCTTGGTTCTAAGATGGTTAGAAGTATTGGACAGACTGTTATAGGTTTGTACACAAAGATTTTTGGACATTTTACACCTCTCGACTCGGAGGAAGACTTAACACATGATCTAACTCATGACCCTGTTGTTTCCAAGTCCCTCGAATCTCTTGCCTGTGGCCTGTATTATCGATTTGGTGCTTTATTAGTACCATTTGTTGCTGGATTAATTACTTTCAAACACATTAATTTTCAGAATAAAAAAGATGACAGATCAGTTGAAGCAGACAGTGGAGCAGACGAAAATACCAGAAGTGAACACAGTGACAAAGAAACCTGGTAGAGTAGAAGCAGGAAAAAAACTAGCCGAATGGAACAGACAAAAAAAGTTAAATCAAAAGGCAAAGCAGAACATTATGTCTGAGGTTGAGCAGACACCAAACATTCCTGAAGTGACTAAGGTCACACAAACTGATCAAGAATTAAAATCTTCATTTCTATCATACAGAAAAGTAGCTGTAGCAGCTGTTGTTGGAGGAGGTGGATACTTGCTTTACAAACTTTGGCAAGGCAAATATAAAGTGTCAGAAAAACCAAAATCAGAAACACCAAAATCAGAAACACCAAAACCAACAAACAAAGCAGTACAAACAATAAAAAAGCCCACAGTAGTACCTGCAGTGGATTCATTTCATATGGAATAATTTTAATATTTTAATTTTGATAACATAAAAATGAGTTCTGAAAAGACAATAGTTAATCTAGTTTATCACGCTGCAGTGATTGGAGGCTTGAGTGTAGGTTACACAATGCTGGGTAAAAGTCTCCTCAGAATGAAACCAGCCGACTTGGGAAAGTTAGACTTCGAAGACGGTGCTAAACTAATTGGTGTTGTGACAGCTTCCTTTGCAACAAAAGACTTCCTGGTGAAGCAAGGAATTATTCCAGAAAATATAAACATGTAAGACAATAAAATGGCTAGTTTGGTTATGATGGTGGGAGGTGCGATTGTAAATGCGCTTGCATTTTCTGGCAGCAACTATTTGTTTTCTAAACTGCAAAATGGTGAAGAGAGGGAAAGGCACAACAAAGCCATGGAACAACTGGCGAAAGCACAGGATGAATACGAGAAGAAACGAATTGCGCAGTTAGACTTTATGAATGATAAACTCAGGCAGCAAGGACATGCAAACAAAACCTTTGCCAATGTTGATGCAGCCATTCAAGAATACTATCTTGTAACTGGAAAGAAAATGAAGACAAGTGCTCCTCCAAAACTGGGTGACTTTTATCAGCCTTCAGAAGAGCAGAAGGTGGGCGAGATTGTTTTCATTGTTATTGGTATGGCTGTTGTTTACTTTATTGCGCGTGCTGTCAAATCTTAATATTCTGTCATTTAAAAAACCATGAGTGATGCTTTGTTATCTAAAATATATTATTCCCCAAAAGGATACTGGAAAGGAAGAACTGCTATTGACAAGCTCAGTGACGCAGCAGGTGTTTCTCAAGATATAGCAAAGAAATGGTTGTCAAAGCAGGCAGTTTGGCAGATCTATTTACCTGCACCAAGAAAAATTACACGACCACACTTTGTTAACATTAAACCGAATGACACTCATCAAATAGACCTGCTGTATTTACCGCACGACACAGTCAGAAGGAAGAAATATAAGTATGCACTGACTGTAGTTGATGTTGCAACAAGATACAAAGATGCTGAACCGTTGACAGAGAAAAGTGCTATAGCTACAGCTGTTGCCCTGCAAGAAATTTACAGACGTGGACCACTAAAGTATCCCAGAATGATTCAGTGCGATGATGGTAAGGAGTTTAAAGGAGCTGTCAACCAGCTTCTGTTAAAACATCATGTTACAGTGAAGAGAGGTATTCCAGGAAACCACAGGTCACAGGCTATTGTTGAGAGCTTTAACAAACAGTTGGCAGAAAAACTGTTTTCATATCAGTACCATCAGGAATTTTTGGACACAGAAAGTAAATTGCGTAACACTGAATGGGTCAAAAGATTACCATCAGTACTTAGAGCAATGAATCTGGAGGTATTTAAAGCTACAGGGTTAAGACCAGTTGATGCAATCAAACAGAAAACAATACCTGTTGCTCCAAAGTCAACAACACCAGTGGCATTACTACCTTTCAATCAGAAAGTCAGATATTTATATGCACCCGGTGAAGCTGAGGGTGACAGCAGGAAGCGTGCAACGGATCCAATCTGGAGTATTGACATTCATGAAATCAAGAGAGTAGTAGAGACAAATCCACCTATATATTACTTGAGAGAACCAGCACCGCAAAGAGCCTTTGTAAAAGAGGAATTACAATTAGTTCCACGTGGTACAAATGTTAAATGATTTTTTATTTCAGATTTTATAGTGTTAACAAAAATGGAAGCTCTGAGAAAGAATTCTAAGCAACTTCATTTTTTTAATTTATATTTTTATTTTGAGTTATAAAATCAAACTCACAGCGATGGAAGACTCTGTATTAGAATCTTTATCGACAGTATTTGACACCGTTGAATTACAAGTAACGGATCCTCAAAATGTGCAGTCCAGTGTGCAAGACGCCATTGAACAAATTCCAAACAATTTGTTGATTGAACCTCCAGTAAAAGTGCAGATAGTCAGTTTAATAAAATACAAAACAGTCAGTGATGAGGTGCTAGAAGTTCATGTTTCAACCAGACAACTAGCACTTAATTCTATGGCAGAATTGAATGGAAACTGGGCAGATGAAATGATGAAACGGTTTGAGCAAGCTGCAGAGGATGCAAAGATGAAAGGATCCGGATGGTCAGAAGGTGAAATTCTAAAAATAGAATTGAAGCTAAGTAAATTTGCCCCCATCAGAGGTAGAAGTTACATACCTTTACCTCCTGCTCTTGTCAAAAAACGTGCTGTGCTGAACATAAAGAATGATGATGACAAATGTTTTATGTGGTGTGTTCTGGCAAGACTGTACAGTGTAAAGAAAAATGCAGAAAGAGTGTCTAACTATCATGCATACAGAAATAAACTAAACTTTACTGGTATTGAATTTCCTGTCAGCATTACAAGCATTGACAAATTTGAACAGCAAAACAAACCCATCACCGTAAATGTTTACACGTGGGATGAGGAAGATGAACTGAAACCAGTCAGAATATCAAAGAACTCACCAACGATTGGTGATTGTGATACTAACCATGTTGACATGTTACTAATGACTGATGGTGTAAAATATCATTACACTTTGATTCGTACAATGAGTAGACTGATGGCGAGCACAAGCAATCACAATAGTAAACAAGACTTTTGTAGGCGATGTCTCTTGCGTATTCCATCAATTCATGCAGCACTTATACACAAGCAACATTGTAAGAGCGTTGATGATGCGGTTGTGAAGTTAACAACACCACCGCCAGACAGCAAAGTGTATTTTAAGAATGTATGCAAACTACAGAAAAGTCCTTATGTTGTTTATGCTGACTTTGAATCTATCATTGTGCCATATGAAGGACCTTTACCAAAAGACCTACCTAAAACAGTAACTCTAAGTAATCATCAAGTCTGTTCATATGCATTTATTGTTGTTAGTTCAGATGGTAAACATTCTAAACCGCAATTGTACAGAGGACCTAATGCAGCAAAGAACTTCTTACAGCAAATGAACCAAGTGCGAAATGACTGCTCCAAACAACTGAATCTTTCAGACATTGTTATGAAACCTGAAGACCAAGAACAGTTTAACTCTACCACACAGTGTTGGATATGCGAACAAAGTCTAACACCAAACACAGACAATCCAATAGTAAGAGATCATGATCATGTAAGTGGGCAGTTCCGAGGAGCAGCACACAGCAAATGTAATCTACAATTAAAGTTTGATCCTAAGACTTGGAAGCTTCCAATCTTCTTCCATAACTTGCGCGGTTATGATTCACATCTGATCATGCAGGCAGTAACTGATGAATACAAAGCAAGATGCATTGCGCAGTCTTCAGAAAAGTACATGGCCTTTACTCTGAATAGTTTACACTTCTACGATTCTGCTCAACATCTGATGGGAACACTTGAGTCTTTATCTTCATCACTAACTGCTTTCCCAATCACATGTAAGTACTTTGACAGTGACTTAGTTAGAAAGGGAGTCTATCCATATGAATACATGGATTCGTGGGAGAGGTTTGATGAAGATGAGTTACCACCAAAGGATGCTTACTTCTCACGGCTGAAGGGTAAAGGTATAAGTGACGAAGACTATGAACACGCTAAGACTGCATGGAATAAATTAGGATGTAATACAATGGGTGATTATCATGATCAATATTTGTTGGCTGATGTTTGTTTACTTGCAGATATATTTGAGAATTACAGAAGAACATGTATGAAGCACTACAATCTAGATCCTTCACATTACATATCTGCACCAGGCATGAGCTGGGATGCATTTCTTAGATTTACAGGAGTAAAGATTGACTTGCTATCAGATCTACCTACACTTCAGATGATTGAAAATGGACTACGTGGAGGAATCAGTATGGCTTCACACAATTACTGCAAAGCCAACAACAAATACTTGGACGACTTTGATCCTATGAAACCTTCTAATTACATCATGTATCTAGATGCAAACAATTTGTATGGTTGGGCAATGTGTCAGACGCTTCCACTTCGGAACTTTAAGATCTATTCAGGACCATTTTCACAATGTGTTGTGATGACAATATTAAAAGCAGGCCCAGACAGTCGAAAGGGATGGATACTAGAAGTTGACTTAGACTATCCACTATCACTTCATGATCTACATAATGATTATCCTTTAGCGGCTGAGAGGTTAAAAGTAAACCCAAGAGAACCTCCAAAGCTGGTGCCCAATCTGTTTCACAAAAAGAAGTATGTGTGTCACTACAGACTGTTACAGTTTTACATTAGACATGGATTAATTTTGAAGGCTGTTCATCGTATAATTTTATTTGATCAAGAACAGTTTATGAAACCTTACATCATGAAAAACACAGAACTGAGAACCAAAGCCGCTGATGCATCAGAGAAAGACTTTTTTAAACTGATGAACAACAGTTGCTTTGGTAAGACAATGGAAAACCCACACAAGAGAAAGGATGTTAGACTTGTTACAAGAGAAAATGAGGCCATCAAGCTGACATCCAAACCACAGTATCAAGACTTTAAATACTTTCATGAACAGCTGTATGGTATCTTAATGAAAAAACTTGTAGTCAAGCTTGACAAACCAGTATTCATAGGCTTTACTGTGCTAGAGTTGTCAAAACTGTTGATGCTTGAGTTTTTGTATGATTATTTGAAACCAAGATATCCCAAATCGAGAGTACTTTACACAGACACAGATTCATTCTTACTTGACATTCCAGCGGATGACATTTACAAAGATCTAGAAGCTGAAAGTCCTGCAGTAAAAGGAAAAGATTCTTTTTATGACACTTGCGACTACCCTAAAGAATCACCATTGCACTCAAATGTTAACAAGAAGGTTATTGGAAAGATGAAAGATGAAATGAATGGGAAGATAATTAAGGAGTATGTTGGATTGCGTGCAAAGATGTACAGTGTTGCAAGTGAGAAAGGGGTGGTTAAAAAAGCAAAGGGTGTAAGCAAACAGGTTGTAAAGTCGAGCATATCGCATGATAACTACAAGGAAGCACTGTTTCAGAAGCGAGTGTTTCACCATGACAACCCTAAGATCAGTTCCGCGCTTCATCAGATCAACACAACTATTGTAAACAAGAAATCTTTAGATGCTAATGACACAAAGCGCGTTTATTCATCACCAGAATATTCTTATGCAATTGGCCACTGGAGGACAAACGGATGCGGCTCCAAATAGTCTGAGTGTGTAATAAGAATTTTTGTCAATCGGGAAAACCCGCTATGACAGCTTTGTTTTGACTGCAGCGGGGGAGAGGAAGTTGCTTGTGAAAGGGGAGTGTTTGTGAAAGGGGAGAAGGCTTTGTTGAGTTTCAAAGCAGCCACCAAGTACACTTGTCAAAGCTTGATTCAATAAACAAGTCATTTGCATAAAGTGCACTCGGTGGCCGCCTGAAAAGGCAGCCTAAATATTGAAGCGTAGTGAAGCGTAGTGAAGCGTAGTGAAGCGTAGTGAAGCGAAGCGTTGAAACAGAGTGACCCAAGCCGCCGGTTTACCAGCAAGACCTACCGTTCACGCGTGAACGGTACTATTTTTAGAATCCTAGAATTCTTGAGAATGTTGGAGCTGGCTTGTTTCTGGTACATGAGGATCTTGTTTCCAGATGGAAGCAAATTCTGGCACTTGCAGCATGCTCTTAATGTTATTTAGCTTGCTGTAAATAAAACGAAAGGGGAGACCAACAGCAAAAAATCCAGGATATCCATAAAGAACATCTGCAACGGCTCGTAATTTCCGTGCATGAACATCGGAATAGCCTGTTTTTGCTTTCAACCAGTCAGCCCAAGTTTCTGTTATTCTCCCTTCTTTCCTCTCCTTCTCCTGCCAGTTTTTACACAGAATTAAAAAGTTGCCAAACTGAATGTAAATCATCATAGTCTGTGCATCTTGTCTAGCTAAATTTCTCACTCCTTTGTTTAATCTTTCTACCATTTCGTCTTCATTTGATGGGTTTTCAAATAATTTCTCAGAAAAAGCTTCTCTGGAAATCGTTGTTTTTATATCAGCTTGATTAGAAATCAGATAATTGTGTAATGCCTGTGGAGTTGTGAGATCATTTCTGCTTTTCTTTACTCCTGTTTTTTCTTTGAACAACTGCTCAATCTTTCTTTTCGGCTTTTTAGGTAATTCTATCGGCCCTTCTTTTACAGCTTTATCTACAATTTGCACCATTTCTTCAAAATACTTCCGATTCTCTAACAAAGTTTTCTTCTCTTCTTCTGTCCAAAATTCTGATGGTGTTGGTGGTGGAAGAGGAATTTCCTGAGCTTGCTCAAAAGCCATACTTTCTGAATCTAACAGTTTTTGGTTAGCTGCTTGCGCTTCACTAATTTCCTGAGCTAATTCTTGTGAAGAAATACTGTCTTGAGACATGAGATTAATCAACAGAAACACAAATTCAAACACTTCTCTCACAGAAAACTGCCACCGCTTCCAACAAGTCTGAACAGCACAACCACCAAAGTAATATGACAAGATATCCCAGCCCCGTTGCTAGCCACAACAAAACATTAGGGTGGACGTGACGTAACTGTTGCTATCACATGATTTAATCTTGTCTTGCCATTGGAGGAATATAGAAGACTAGCTTGCGGCAGGCTGGCTGTTTGTTTTTACCAGATCAATACGGTAGTCTTGGGCTTGGCTACGACGGGCAGATTGGATTAATATTTCAATGGAAACTAAATTTAGCGTTGTATCAGAGAAAGGGGGAATGTACGTTCTGGGTTACTGATTCCGACAGACCCGGCATTGGTTCAAAACAACCTTACTTTACTGTATTTTTTTTTGTATGGATTTATGCAGTATTTTTCTGATTTTGTCGCATGTTTCATTTTAGTAAAAGTTTAGTCCAGAAGCCTATTTTGCGTTAATATTTAGGGTCTGTCGGAATCGGTGAGCCAGAACGTACATTCTCCCTTTCTCTGGTATACTATCTTTAAATCAGGTCAAGTTACCTCTGACACCAACGCATTGATCTAGTCTATTCGTCTCACAACCATAGCAAACACCATACTCAAAACTAAGTCGTTTTCTGCGCACTTTTTATCCGAGTGAGGAGTGCAGTGTCCCTTTTTTAAAACGCAGTGACAGTCATAAGGCTGTTATCGTCACGTACACAGACCCGGATTGTTATTGTCACTTGCTTTCTCCGCAGTGCAATGTGCTACAACACGGTATGTACAGCAATGTGTTATTCAGATACAGTTTAAGCTGCATTGGAGCACGAGTCTGAATCAGTTTGCTCGAAAGTGAAAAGTTGATGATGAGTGATTTTGGCTTCAATACTATCACCAAGTATGGTTTGTCTTCGACTCGGGAGTCGTCTGGTGTTGTTTGTTGTAGCTGTGTGTTTTATAGGTAAACCTCTATCAATATTTCTGTCTGTTTTTCTGTCTCATTCTGTCTCTCTCTCTCACTCTCTCACTCTCTCTCTCTCTCTCTCTCTCTCTCTCTCTCTCTCTCTCTCTCTCTCTCTCTCTCTCTCTCTCTCTCTCTCTCTCTCTCTCTCTCTCTCTCTCTCTCTCTCTCTCTCTCTCTCTCTCTCTCTCTCTCATTCCAATGGTCGGATAAGTGAAGTGGGAACCCTCCCGTTCTGCTCACATTGTCACGAATCGAGTCTTCGCTACAGCTGTCGATTCGCGGATGTGGTTAATTAAGACTTCATTTTTACATTTAGTCAAGTTTTGACTGAATGTTTTAACATAGAGGGGGAATCGAGACAAGGGTCGTGGTGTGTGTGTGTGTGTGTGTGTGTGTGTGTGTGTGTGTGTGTGTGTGTGTGTGTGTGTGTGTGTGTGTGTGTGTGTGTGTGTGTGTGTGTGTGTGCGTGCGTGTGTGTGTGTGTGTGTGTGTCTCTGTGCGTGTGTGTGTGTAGAGCGATTCAGAGTAAATACTGGACCGATCTTTATGAAATTTTACACGCGAGTTCCTGGGTATGATATCCCCAGATATATTTTTCATTTTTTCGATAAATGTCTTTTATGACGTCATATCTGGCTTTTTGTAAAAGTTGAGGCGGCACTGTCACACCTTCATTTTTCAATCAAATTGATTGAAATTTTGGCCAAGCAATCTTCGACAAAGGCCGGACTTCGGTATTGCATTTCAGCATGGAGGCTTAAAAATTAATTAATGACTTTGGTCATTAAAAATCTGAAAATTGTAATTAAAATTATTTTTTTATAAAACGATCCAAAATTACTTTTATGTTATTCTTCATCATGATCTGATTCCAAAAACATATAAATATGTTATATTCGGATTAAAAACAAGCTCTGAAAATTAAAAATATAAAAAATTATGATTAAAATCAATTTTTCGAAATCGTTTTAAAAACAATTTCATCTTATTCCTTGTCGGTTCCTGATTCCAAAAACATATAGATATGATATGTTTGGATTAAAAACACGCTCAGAAAGTTAAAACGAAGAAAGGTACAGTAAAGCGTGCTATGCAGTACATCGCAACCGCTACCGCGCTAAACAGGCTCATCACTTTCACTGCCTTTTGCACTAGCGGCGGACTACGGTCATTGTGAACAAATGCAGTGCGTTCAGTTTCATTCTGTGAGTTCCACAGCTTGACTAAATGTAGTAATTTTGCCTTACGCGACTTGTTACTTTTCTAATTTCTTCGCTCAAATTCATCATACTACAAGTTAGTTCATATAAACCCGAATTATGCCCTTCTGCCATTGTCGAGGGGAGTTATCTCGCCTCGAATTAAATCTTCATTTGTTCTTCAAAACTAGACAACTTTTACAGGTATAAGCTCTGGAGCTTTGAAGCTTCTGTAACCAAAACACAACTGTTTTAGCATGTCGTATAAACACATGCCACAAGAGTCCGTGTGGCAGTTACACGGAACCTATCTCCTGATTTGATAATGAAAACTGTTGGTCCATTTCAATCACAAGCAGGAGTCTGTATCAAAGCGCCGGTCGATCGAAGTTTCCTACCCCCTAGGCCTTATCCTTATTGTAATAAAACGTTTCTCCAAAAACAAAGATAGAGGAGTGGGATTCTTCAGGTGTGATTTCAATGCTACTTATTCTCTTTGAGGTGCCAGAGATTTGATCCGCATAACTCTCACTTCCACTTGTCGCACAGCCATGTTAACATTAAGACAGCTCACATCTCCATTCTTTTTATTTGTAGATGGTATTCGTAGCACTCTTTCTCATTGGTGGTGATTCTCTTGTTTCAGCATGTGTGTGCGAGGCGAGAGAGGGGGGGGTGGGAAGGAGATAAGCTCACGTCTCTTTTCTTCTGAGATCGTAGCTTGTTTCTCATTGGTCATGATTCTCTTGTTTCAGCATGTATGTGCGAGGCGAGAGGGGGGGGGTCCAAATATTCTTTTTTAGGGACAATTCGACGATGCGAAGCGATTAGTTGAGGGCGTGAAGCGTTTAAAACCTCCTGGGGGAGTCCGGACATTTTTGATAAAAATAAGGAAAATGAAGCAAACTGGGACAATCTGAGCCAAAACACTTCCCCTAATACACCTTCCAAAAATTAAATTTATATTTATTTCATTTTGGTGTTTGGGTGTTATTTTTTATTCTTATACAAAAATTAAATTTAAGAAGACAAATTTAGACCAAAACAAGGACAATTGACCGATCTGGTATAACCTTAGCCAACAACTTACCCAACTACTTTCTGAAATCGCCACTTAGAAAAGAAAGACCGGTTCCTAGGGGGGTCCGGGGCATGCCCCCCCCCCCCCCCCCCCCCCCCGCCAAATTTCAAATTTGATAAAAATCAAGGAAAATGGAGCAATCTGGTGCAATCTGAGCCATAAGTTTTTCTTTATTTTTAAATTAACAAAAAATTCTTCTCTTTTTAAAAAAAAATATTATAGGCAAGGGGGAGTTTCCGGAAACCCCGAAAAAAAACCTGGATCCGCCCCGGATTCTCTTGTTTCAGCATGTGTCTGCTAGGCGAGAGAGGGGGAAATAAGCTCAGATCTCTTTTCTTCTTAGATCGTAGCCTGTTTCTCATTGGTCATGATTGTCTTGATTCAGCATGGATCTGCTAGGCGAGAGGGGGGGGGGGGGGATAAGCTCACTTCTCAATTCTTATTAGATCGTAGCCTTTGCCCTGTTACTCATTGTCTATGATTCGCCTGTTTCAGCATGCGTGTGCGAGGCAAAAGGGGGCAGAAGTAATCTCCAAGGGTTCAACACTGGCAGTGGCATGTGAGTTTGTCTTTAAAGCTTCATCCATTTTAAATTTCATATGTTATTGAAAATGTTTTCAGGCCGTACGACCTGAAAATATATCTATATCTAAGCCGACGTGTTGGAAACGATTGCCGGTGTAGGAGGCAAAAAAGACTTCCAGGAAAAAAACACTGGGAGTGTATTTTTCCTAGGAAAGAAACACTGCAATCTCGGAAGTGGAGTGTTATTTTCCTAGGAAAATTACACTGGCGCCAGGAATATAACACTGCCACTACGGCGGCAAATAAGACTACCAGGAAAAAAACACTGCGTGAACTATGTTCATTTTGTTCAGAGTGCACGAAGGCAGTGAGCCGAACTCAGTGCCCGTGTTGTTCCCCGGACTTGAAAAAAGAGTTGTTTCGGACTGTTGCAACTTGGTTCATTTCTGCACGATGGGTCGTCCAAAGGATAGCTCTGCCGAAGTGTCCAAAGAGAAGTTGGCTGACATATCTAAATTCCTGTCTGACGGCATATTTCCCGAAGGATGCAAAGACCGAGGAGTACGAGCAAATTGGAGACGGATGTGTTCTTCGTATGTGCTGCAAGATGGAACTTTGTTCAAGCGTCAAAAGCGCGACGGATCATGTACGTACCTGTATAAAACACTATCGTAAATGTCAGTTGCATTTTATTTCTAATTTTATAATGCTCTCTGAGGTTTGGGTTTTGCACCACCCTCGTCAAAAATGACGGTTGACCTGAAAAAAAAGAGATCAAACCCAAATCGCGCCTCACTAAATATACGGCAAACATTTCGTCAGGCACCTGCGCGTGCGAAATGATGTTTACTGTGTCGCCGTGCCATCCTCCCCATGGACTCAGAGTGGCATCGACATCACATCAATGCCAGAATCTCCAGGTGGTTTCAGCAGTATCGTTGTTGCTGTGGACTATTTTACGAAATGGGTGGAAGCCAAGCCCCTGCCATCAAAGTCGGCAAAAGACACTGCAAGGTTCCTTTATGAACTGATCTGTCGTCACGGGTGTCCCAAGATTCAGATTAATGACCAGGGAAGAGAATTTGTGAATCAAACGTCTGCTGAGCTTCACAGGCTGAGTGGAGTGAAACAAAATATAACACGCGTCTATCATCCACAGGCCAATGGCCTTGTTGAGAGAAACAACCGAACAATCCAGTCTTCGCTGCTGAAAACTCTGCGTGATGAAGAAGATTGGGTTGATGCTTTACCAGGTGTGTTGTTTGCCTTCAGAACGAGCGCACAGAAAAGCACACTGTACACCCCTTTCTTTTTGCGGTATGGTCGACAAGCCCGACTACCGATTGGGGACGAAATTGACCCCATCTGCTCATCCAGCACCGATGGCAACGACGTTAATGTCAGCGTCTTCGAAGGTTGTGAAGACACGTCTTGTCCTGAAGATATCAAGCAACGGCTGGACAGTATCAGGCAGCTGTCCACTGTCGTGAAAGACACAGTTTCAGAGAACATCACTCAGGCGCAAGACAGACAGAAACGTGACTACGAAAAGCGCCACGACCAAAAGCGAATGTTTGTTGTGGATGAGCAGGAGTAGTAGGAAAGAGGTATGCCTCAGGCCTCATTTATTTGCGCAGCTGCGCAGCCGCGCAGCCGTATTTTGATAGAAGGTTATAGGTTAAGGTGCCTGTGTTTAAGTAGTGATAAGGAGATATTGCGCATAAACGGTTTATTGCGTTTTATATTTTGTCATGTGATTTCATGTGCCTGTACCTGTTGCTCGGTACTAATGACCACTCCAGCTGGGGTAAGCACCAATAAAATTCAGTAATTGACCCTCCCTCTGTGTTTTCACGGGCTTGGGACCGTTTTGACAAGGTATGTCAAAGCCACATTGGGGGTTTTTGGGATTAAACAATACGAGCATTATTTACAGAAGCAAAACATGTCTTATCAAATTTATTTACAAAAACGACAAAGTTGTTTGGCATTGGAATGTTAACCATATCACAGGCGGCGGTATCACAGTCAAAAAAAGAAAGAGACCCATTAGAGGGGTATCACAGTCAAAAAAGAAAGAGACCCGTTAGACGGGTGTAGGCAGGGTTGAAACCCCATCAGAAGCGATCACACGCTTGATGTAGAGAAACGAGAGTGACTTTCTGGTTTGGGAATAGGTGAACATAGACTTTCCGTCTGTCTTGAAACCAGTGTTTGTACCGCCACCACTTTCTTGCGTTAGAAGCACCTGTTGGTAAGACTCTTTTGTCAGTTTGTTTTGGTTTTTGTTCAAACCTTTTGAACTAAATTTACTTCCACTGTCCCCCTCACAAAAGTAGGTTTTAGAACACAGACCAATAAACGCATTTCCTTGGTATTCGGTTTTAAAGAGACCGGGTGTTCGTTTGTCATAGTGGACACGCGCTGTACAGGCCTGACAGAGAGTCGGGTCCCATGGGGCGTTAGCTAAACGGGTGTTTTGGAAGGCTGCCTCGTGTTGGTCACAGGCTTGTGCAGGGAACCATTGGTTATACACTTGGTAAAACTGCTCTCGTAGTTCAGGACGAACTACCTCTTCTAACGTTGAAGCGCTAAGCGCCATGTATAGAGAATCTGTATCCATTTCCAAAAGCTGGTAGTCGGCTCTGGACACAAACTTATCTAGAAAATCAAAATGAAACTCCAACATGCGTAGTTTAGCGTACTGGTAAACAAAGTAACCAATCTGAGAGGGAAGTGACCAGTTGATTTTTTTTTTAGCCATCTCTACTTCAGTGACAGAATCTGTTACTTCTGTTAGTTTTTGAAAACGACCATTGTTGATCAGTTTTGAGGCCTCATCAGACAAAACGTAATGAATATCACGATGGTTGGCCACGTTAGTTAAGGTTTTCCCGTAGGCTGAGTTACCGAGCAGTTTGAAAGTTTCAGCTAAGATAGCTTTTGATGGGTCTTGGTCCCCTGCTCGTCTTGCGTTTGAAACGCTGTCACCAAACTGACGGAAACAGGTTTTGGGTTGATACTCCACGATCAGCGTGATGTTTTTAACAACCAACCCGTGCTGCACGTACCAAAACAAGAGGGGTGTGGCTAGCAGAATTTGTTCACCGTGGTAACTCCCAACAAGTGTGCGGCGTGGTTGAGATAAGAGCTTGTGTTTTTCAGCGTAGTCTTTCATAAAATCCCCGATCTGTTCTCGGCTGACAGACTCATTTTTGAAAATAGGCTGCATTTCACTGAAATGTTCTTTTAGATGATCAGGTACATAAATATCACACTGTACCAACCCGAACAAAGTTTTGTTTTGTACCGCGTCTAAGACAGTTTGATCTGTGATGGTAGAAGGATGCCGGAAGGGTTTAAGTGTCGGAAAACGACCTTGTAGAAAAGTCTGAATGGAGGTGTTTTGTTTTTTGTCTGCGTGCCATTCACACTCCCATTTTTCGACGACAGTCACACCCACTTCCTCACGTAGGTATTTGGTGATGTTGGTTGTATGTTCTCTGAGTTCAACTAGTGTTTTTCCGGTGACAGGGTTGGACGTTTTACCGGCGGTCACAGAACAGTCATGCCCGTGGAACAAACATCCGTGAAACTGATAGCAAATTTGATTTGCGGCATCCCATCCATCAACCCTAATCTTTTTTCGACCAAGGGCCTTCTCTTTCGCGTTAAACTTATGTTGGAGATGGATCTGTTTTGATGCCATGACCCACTCCAACCATTCCCGAGCTAGCTGACCGTAGGGATCTGTTTTTTCCGCTTTAAAAGCGTTTTCTTTTCTACGAATGACAGGGTGCTCTGTGGGCATGTCTTGCATGAGTGCAGCTAAATACAGCGCATTTGCATCAAACCCCTGAACAGACTGTACCGGCTTGTCTTGATTACCACGAATGTATGTTTTGTCTTTTTCGTGGTATCTGTGAAAGACAATAGACGGACCCCCGACAATGTTCTTTCGCAAAAGTGCGTGAACGTCTTTTTGTTTTTCGTTAAAAAGTGAAAAGTAGGTATCTGAAGACAACGTGTCAAACAGATACTTCAGTGTCACACCGGGGACAGAAATACCGTCTTTCAGCAAATCAACTCGCAGACTAGCGTACATACTAATCTGATGCTGCAAAGCAACCAGAAACGGCCCTGTATCTAGGTTGTTGTACCACACCAAAAAATCCTTCAAAGTCGTCATTTTGTTTTCAGTCCACACACGCTGACAAAAAGCGTACTCTGTATCAGAAATATTTGAGTTTTTGAGCTTACTAAAAAAGGCTGCATGGGGTGGGAGTTCTCTTTCGTCTAGTGTACTTAGACTAGTGACGTATTCATAGCAGAAAAAACCCTTTTCCTCTTCGACACCGAACGCCTTGAGGTACTTGGAATAACTAAAACCTGGCGCAAGAAAATTGTTGATGTCGAGAAACCGAAGTTTGTCTGTACAAAGACACATATACTGATTGTTTCGTTTAACAACAAACTTGAAAGGGGGTCTTTTAGGGGCCTTCTTTTTTCCCTCTGTTTTGACTTCTTTGTCTTCTTCTTCTTCTTCTTCTTTCTCTTCCTCTTCTTCTTCTTCACACACGGTATCAAAACCATCTGGTTCAAAAACAGGGTCTGTTTGACTTTCGTCTTTTGGAAGATCGTTATGAGCTGTTTTGTCTTTGACAAACTTTTCAATGAGAAAAGGTTTGATCACATTCAGATCGTAGCGAGAAGAATTGAAACCTACGACAGGCAGTTCTTGTAAATACTCATATAATTTCTGTCTGAGTCTTTCTACGGGGATGTTGAGGCTATCTGTCTCTTGTTGTTGTGTCTCGTCGATCTCAGTCAACTGGTCAAACACATCTTTAAATTCTTCACAAAGAAGGGCGTAGGAGGCTTCAGAGATACGTTCTAGGTAGTTAACCATGCTATCCACTAGTTCTTGAGAGTCACCTTTACTCACAAAACAGGTTGGTTCTGTGAAATGGGGAACATTACTGCATACAGAAACAGAAAGAGGAATATGTTTTGCTGTATACTGTGTACAGTTAGACTCAGCCGATTTTGTCTGTGGCAAGTTATCTGTGTCAAAAAACACCTCAAAATCAAACGTCGCTCTGTAGGGAAAAACAAAATCTGTGGCTACCTGAACACCGTGGTTTTGTAGCTGTTGAAAAATGTTTTGAGGTGGTGAGTAAACCCCGCCTTTCAAGGTTTCTTTTGAGCCCTCACCCTGACAAGTCTGTTCATGTCGATTCATTTTAAACAAAGACGACCAGAGTTTCCCGCATTTGGAACAAGCCAACGCATGACCGAGTTTATCAATGTCTAAAATGTACATGAAATGGTCTTTGTAACGCAAGAGACGCATAACGCCAGAATGTTTGTAAGCGCTACGACGCAGAGGAACGAGACAGACAGGTGTTTGGTTCTCGTCAAACTCAAACACATCTATGTTCACCTTAAATTCAGATTCAATCGACTCAAGTTGAAACAAAGTGACCCCCGGAAAGTGGACAGGGGGAGAATGTCCGGCCCACTGTTTGAACAAGGTTTTTGTGGGTTTTTGCAAAGAATGACGCGAGGCTCCTTTGTGCAAAGCAAGACAGCGAAAGAGACACAGACCATCAGTATAAGGAAAATGATGATTCTGATCTTTTTGGAGTTTGTACAAGAACGGTGTGTTTGTGATGTAGTCAGGTAGACTACCACAGGCACATCCGATAGGAAAGTCAGTCAAAGGCGTGACATAGAAACTGGAAGACATGATGGTATGAACAGCATACCGAGAGTTTGGGCGTTCGAGTCTAACTTGTTCTAGAATGTCATGGTCACTGATTTCACCGAGAAAAGAAAGAAAGTCCTGCTTTGAGTTGATCAGGCGCGGTCGTTGTAAGACAGAGTGGTTATTGACTGAGGCGTGAAAGAAAGACAAGTCACCCGACTCTTTGTTTTTGAGAAGAAAAGAGTGAGAAAAATTGATTTTGAAGCGCTTGTTTTGTTCATGGAACAGATCAAGAAGCGACTCGTCCCAATCAGGGAAATCAGAACAAGGGTTCCAGAGAATGGTATAGGTTGACTGAAGTTTACCAGGCCGCTTATGAGTTTTAACAGAATTCCAATGCTTTTCGTACATTTGTCTTTCTTCAAAAGGTAACTTTTTGATTTTTTCTTTTTCTAGACTTCGTTTGTTTAATCCCTTTTTGGGGGGAGGGGCATCCTGTGAAGGCGAACTTTTTCTTTTCTGTCCGCCTGTCGGCACTGGTGGTGGAGGTGTTCGACTCGCGGCATCTTGACAGTTTTTGTTTGAGTTTTCATGACGAGCAAGGCCGTGTTTTCTGCTAAACGACTTGCCGCACATAGCACAGAGAAAAGGTCTGGCTTTGTTATGGGCTTCGTTAACATGAGCGTTAAGGTTTTTGGTCTGTGTAAAAACCTGTCCACAGTGCGGGCATTGGTTACGCTGTAATAAAAAAAAGAACTATGTCTGAGCTACAAAAAAACAATATCAAAAAAAATCTTACATAAAAACATTTATTTTTCTAAAAAGCTATGTCTGAGAAAAAAAGTAACACGCTACTTTATTTTTTTTATCTTTACAAAAACAAAATCAACTTACCAAATCTGTTGAGGCCGGTTGTGGCGTTGTGTTAGCGTCACTGCTGCTGCTGCTGTTGGTCGCCATAGTTGTTTTTGTTCACCACCACCCACTTGTAAAGTCGAAGAGACACTCAAGAGTTAGCCCCAGAAGAAGTTTATTTATACCCCTCTTTGCCGCATCACCGCCGTATTCTAACTACGCGTTTCTATTTTTAGTGCTGACCAATCAACAAGTTCTAACATGTTTAGGTCTTGCATCTCTGTGGTGCAATACTCAAGCGTAAGCACCCAATGACCCCCTCTGGAGGTTTACCGGAGAGGGGGCTCCGCGAAGCGCAGGGTTATCATTTTAATTGCCTTACTCTGACACCCCCCCTGACAGGGCACCAAACTACATAGCTATTAAAGAGAGAGGGCTCCGCGAAGCGCAGAGAAAGTGTGAATGTGTATGTGTGTGTGTGTGTGTGTGTATGTGTGTGTGTGTGTGTGTGTGTGTGTGTGTGTGTGTGTGTGTGTGTGAGTTAGTTTTGAATATAAAATTTAAAGTAGATGTTTGGTTTTTTTAAATTAATAAATAAAGATAAGGATAGGATCTTAGTTTAGTATGTGAAAATGGATCCAAGGTGGAAACATCCTTTTACCTGTGTGATTGCCGGTCCCACAGGGAGTGGGAAGACTCATTTTGTCAAACAATATTTGAATTACTTACAAGATATGATGACACCCCCTCCAGAGGAATTGATTTGGTGTTATGGGGCGTGGCAGTCTGGTTACAATGAGATGAGACATGTGACGTTTGTGGAGGGTTTACCCGACGTGGAACAGTGGACAGGGGTCAAAAGGCGACTGGTCATCATTGATGATTTGATGAGTGAGACAAACGACACATGTCTCATCTCATTGTAACCAGACTGCCACGCCCCATAACACCAAATCAATTCCTCTGGAGGGGGTGTCATCATATCTTGTAAGTAATTCAAATATTGTTTGACAAAATGAGTCTTCCCACTCCCTGTGGGACCGGCAATCACACAGGTAAAAGGATGTTTCCACCTTGGATCCATTTTCACATACTAAACTAAGATCCTATCCTTATCTTTATTTATTAATTTAAAAAAACCAAACATCTACTTTAAATTTTATATTCAAAACTAACTCACACACACACACACACACACACACACACACACACACACACACACACACACACACACACATACACACACACACACACACACATACACATTCACACTTTCTCTGCGCTTCGCGGAGCCCTCTCTCTTTAATAGCTATGTAGTTTGGTGCCCTGTCAGGGGGGGTGTCAGAGTAAGGCAATTAAAATGATAACCCTGCGCTTCGCGGAGCCCCCTCTCCGGTAAACCTCCAGAGGGGGTCATTGGGTGCTTACGCTTGAGTATTGCACCACAGAGATGCAAGACCTAAACATGTTAGAACTTGTTGATTGGTCAGCACTAAAAATAGAAACGCGTAGTTAGAATACGGCGGTGATGCGGCAAAGAGGGGTATAAATAAACTTCTTCTGGGGCTAACTCTTGAGTGTCTCTTCGACTTTACAAGTGGGTGGTGGTGAACAAAAACAACTATGGCGACCAACAGCAGCAGCAGCAGTGACGCTAACACAACGCCACAACCGGCCTCAACAGATTTGGTAAGTTGATTTTGTTTTTGTAAAGATAAAAAAAATAAAGTAGCGTGTTACTTTTTTTCTCAGACATAGCTTTTTAGAAAAATAAATGTTTTTATGTAAGATTTTTTTTGATATTGTTTTTTTGTAGCTCAGACATAGTTCTTTTTTTTATTACAGCGTAACCAATGCCCGCACTGTGGACAGGTTTTTACACAGACCAAAAACCTTAACGCTCATGTTAACGAAGCCCATAACAAAGCCAGACCTTTTCTCTGTGCTATGTGCGGCAAGTCGTTTAGCAGAAAACACGGCCTTGCTCGTCATGAAAACTCAAACAAAAACTGTCAAGATGCCGCGAGTCGAACACCTCCACCACCAGTGCCGACAGGCGGACAGAAAAGAAAAAGTTCGCCTTCACAGGATGCCCCTCCCCCCAAAAAGGGATTAAACAAACGAAGTCTAGAAAAAGAAAAAATCAAAAAGTTACCTTTTGAAGAAAGACAAATGTACGAAAAGCATTGGAATTCTGTTAAAACTCATAAGCGGCCTGGTAAACTTCAGTCAACCTATACCATTCTCTGGAACCCTTGTTCTGATTTCCCTGATTGGGACGAGTCGCTTCTTGATCTGTTCCATGAACAAAACAAGCGCTTCAAAATCAATTTTTCTCACTCTTTTCTTCTCAAAAACAAAGAGTCGGGTGACTTGTCTTTCTTTCACGCCTCAGTCAATAACCACTCTGTCTTACAACGACCGCGCCTGATCAACTCAAAGCAGGACTTTCTTTCTTTTCTCGGTGAAATCAGTGACCATGACATTCTAGAACAAGTTAGACTCGAACGCCCAAACTCTCGGTATGCTGTTCATACCATCATGTCTTCCAGTTTCTATGTCACGCCTTTGACTGACTTTCCTATCGGATGTGCCTGTGGTAGTCTACCTGACTACATCACAAACACACCGTTCTTGTACAAACTCCAAAAAGATCAGAATCATCATTTTCCTTATACTGATGGTCTGTGTCTCTTTCGCTGTCTTGCTTTGCACAAAGGAGCCTCGCGTCATTCTTTGCAAAAACCCACAAAAACCTTGTTCAAACAGTGGGCCGGACATTCTCCCCCTGTCCACTTTCCGGGGGTCACTTTGTTTCAACTTGAGTCGATTGAATCTGAATTTAAGGTGAACATAGATGTGTTTGAGTTTGACGAGAACCAAACACCTGTCTGTCTCGTTCCTCTGCGTCGTAGCGCTTACAAACATTCTGGCGTTATGCGTCTCTTGCGTTACAAAGACCATTTCATGTACATTTTAGACATTGATAAACTCGGTCATGCGTTGGCTTGTTCCAAATGCGGGAAACTCTGGTCGTCTTTGTTTAAAATGAATCGACATGAACAGACTTGTCAGGGTGAGGGCTCAAAAGAAACCTTGAAAGGCGGGGTTTACTCACCACCTCAAAACATTTTTCAACAGCTACAAAACCACGGTGTTCAGGTAGCCACAGATTTTGTTTTTCCCTACAGAGCGACGTTTGATTTTGAGGTGTTTTTTGACACAGATAACTTGCCACAGACAAAATCGGCTGAGTCTAACTGTACACAGTATACAGCAAAACATATTCCTCTTTCTGTTTCTGTATGCAGTAATGTTCCCCATTTCACAGAACCAACCTGTTTTGTGAGTAAAGGTGACTCTCAAGAACTAGTGGATAGCATGGTTAACTACCTAGAACGTATCTCTGAAGCCTCCTACGCCCTTCTTTGTGAAGAATTTAAAGATGTGTTTGACCAGTTGACTGAGATCGACGAGACACAACAACAAGAGACAGATAGCCTCAACATCCCCGTAGAAAGACTCAGACAGAAATTATATGAGTATTTACAAGAACTGCCTGTCGTAGGTTTCAATTCTTCTCGCTACGATCTGAATGTGATCAAACCTTTTCTCATTGAAAAGTTTGTCAAAGACAAAACAGCTCATAACGATCTTCCAAAAGACGAAAGTCAAACAGACCCTGTTTTTGAACCAGATGGTTTTGATACCGTGTGTGAAGAAGAAGAAGAGGAAGAGAAAGAAGAAGAAGAAGAAGAAGACAAAGAAGTCAAAACAGAGGGAAAAAAGAAGGCCCCTAAAAGACCCCCTTTCAAGTTTGTTGTTAAACGAAACAATCAGTATATGTGTCTTTGTACAGACAAACTTCGGTTTCTCGACATCAACAATTTTCTTGCGCCAGGTTTTAGTTATTCCAAGTACCTCAAGGCGTTCGGTGTCGAAGAGGAAAAGGGTTTTTTCTGCTATGAATACGTCACTAGTCTAAGTACACTAGACGAAAGAGAACTCCCACCCCATGCAGCCTTTTTTAGTAAGCTCAAAAACTCAAATATTTCTGATACAGAGTACGCTTTTTGTCAGCGTGTGTGGACTGAAAACAAAATGACGACTTTGAAGGATTTTTTGGTGTGGTACAACAACCTAGATACAGGGCCGTTTCTGGTTGCTTTGCAGCATCAGATTAGTATGTACGCTAGTCTGCGAGTTGATTTGCTGAAAGACGGTATTTCTGTCCCCGGTGTGACACTGAAGTATCTGTTTGACACGTTGTCTTCAGATACCTACTTTTCACTTTTTAACGAAAAACAAAAAGACGTTCACGCACTTTTGCGAAAGAACATTGTCGGGGGTCCGTCTATTGTCTTTCACAGATACCACGAAAAAGACAAAACATACATTCGTGGTAATCAAGACAAGCCGGTACAGTCTGTTCAGGGGTTTGATGCAAATGCGCTGTATTTAGCTGCACTCATGCAAGACATGCCCACAGAGCACCCTGTCATTCGTAGAAAAGAAAACGCTTTTAAAGCGGAAAAAACAGATCCCTACGGTCAGCTAGCTCGGGAATGGTTGGAGTGGGTCATGGCATCAAAACAGATCCATCTCCAACATAAGTTTAACGCGAAAGAGAAGGCCCTTGGTCGAAAAAAGATTAGGGTTGATGGATGGGATGCCGCAAATCAAATTTGCTATCAGTTTCACGGATGTTTGTTCCACGGGCATGACTGTTCTGTGACCGCCGGTAAAACGTCCAACCCTGTCACCGGAAAAACACTAGTTGAACTCAGAGAACATACAACCAACATCACCAAATACCTACGTGAGGAAGTGGGTGTGACTGTCGTCGAAAAATGGGAGTGTGAATGGCACGCAGACAAAAAACAAAACACCTCCATTCAGACTTTTCTACAAGGTCGTTTTCCGACACTTAAACCCTTCCGGCATCCTTCTACCATCACAGATCAAACTGTCTTAGACGCGGTACAAAACAAAACTTTGTTCGGGTTGGTACAGTGTGATATTTATGTACCTGATCATCTAAAAGAACATTTCAGTGAAATGCAGCCTATTTTCAAAAATGAGTCTGTCAGCCGAGAACAGATCGGGGATTTTATGAAAGACTACGCTGAAAAACACAAGCTCTTATCTCAACCACGCCGCACACTTGTTGGGAGTTACCACGGTGAACAAATTCTGCTAGCCACACCCCTCTTGTTTTGGTACGTGCAGCACGGGTTGGTTGTTAAAAACATCACGCTGATCGTGGAGTATCAACCCAAAACCTGTTTCCGTCAGTTTGGTGACAGCGTTTCAAACGCAAGACGAGCAGGGGACCAAGACCCATCAAAAGCTATCTTAGCTGAAACTTTCAAACTGCTCGGTAACTCAGCCTACGGGAAAACCTTAACTAACGTGGCCAACCATCGTGATATTCATTACGTTTTGTCTGATGAGGCCTCAAAACTGATCAACAATGGTCGTTTTCAAAAACTAACAGAAGTAACAGATTCTGTCACTGAAGTAGAGATGGCTAAAAAAAAAATCAACTGGTCACTTCCCTCTCAGATTGGTTACTTTGTTTACCAGTACGCTAAACTACGCATGTTGGAGTTTCATTTTGATTTTCTAGATAAGTTTGTGTCCAGAGCCGACTACCAGCTTTTGGAAATGGATACAGATTCTCTATACATGGCGCTTAGCGCTTCAACGTTAGAAGAGGTAGTTCGTCCTGAACTACGAGAGCAGTTTTACCAAGTGTATAACCAATGGTTCCCTGCACAAGCCTGTGACCAACACGAGGCAGCCTTCCAAAACACCCGTTTAGCTAACGCCCCATGGGACCCGACTCTCTGTCAGGCCTGTACAGCGCGTGTCCACTATGACAAACGAACACCCGGTCTCTTTAAAACCGAATACCAAGGAAATGCGTTTATTGGTCTGTGTTCTAAAACCTACTTTTGTGAGGGGGACAGTGGAAGTAAATTTAGTTCAAAAGGTTTGAACAAAAACCAAAACAAACTGACAAAAGAGTCTTACCAACAGGTGCTTCTAACGCAAGAAAGTGGTGGCGGTACAAACACTGGTTTCAAGACAGACGGAAAGTCTATGTTCACCTATTCCCAAACCAGAAAGTCACTCTCGTTTCTCTACATCAAGCGTGTGATCGCTTCTGATGGGGTTTCAACCCTGCCTACACCCGTCTAACGGGTCTCTTTCTTTTTTGACTGTGATACCCCTCTAATGGGTCTCTTTCTTTTTTTGACTGTGATACCGCCGCCTGTGATATGGTTAACATTCCAATGCCAAACAACTTTGTCGTTTTTGTAAATAAATTTGATAAGACATGTTTTGCTTCTGTAAATAATGCTCGTATTGTTTAATCCCAAAAACCCCCAATGTGGCTTTGACATACCTTGTCAAAACGGTCCCAAGCCCGTGAAAACACAGAGGGAGGGTCAATTACTGAATTTTATTGGTGCTTACCCCAGCTGGAGTGGTCATTAGTACCGAGCAACAGGTACAGGCACATGAAATCACATGACAAAATATAAAACGCAATAAACCGTTTATGCGCAATATCTCCTTATCACTACTTAAACACAGGCACCTTAACCTATAACCTTCTATCAAAATACGGCTGCGCGGCTGCGCAGCTGCGCAAATAAATGAGGCCTGAGGCATACCTCTTTCCTACTACTAGCAGGTACTTCTGTGGAATCTGCGTCGCGCGGATAGGAAAGGGGGGGGTGTAATGAAGGCTCCGTGGCAAGGTCCCTATGTGGTACATGCTGTCAATCAAAATCAGACTTACATTTTGAAAACCCATAACGGCACAATCTTAAAGCAAACAGCACATGGCGTTAATCTAAAGCCGTACAAAGCTGCAAACGACTGCGGTCCACAAACTTCAATGAATACTGGTGCCAGTGTTCCGCAGAGTTCATCGACTGACGACGCCAACATTTTCGACACTTCCTGCAGTGCCAGTGCTAGTGTTCCCAAGAGTTCATTGTCTGATGACGTCAACATCAATCAGCAGTTGATGCAAGACGGGAAAGGTGAATTGTGCTCAAGCAAGAGAAAGCGACAGAACAGAGCCGAACCTGTTGTTTATGACTCTTCCAAACGGGTAAAACCTGACCGTTCATCAGAACCACAAATTGTTGGGGTTGACCCTGCGCCTCCAAAGCAGTTTACCCCAACGAACTCCACATGGAGAAGACTGAAATGCAAGACTCTGGGGTTAGCCGCACCTAAAAGAATGCCCTTCAGACCGAAAACGAAAGTGGGTGCTCCGCGTCAAACAGAAACAATTATTGGTGACGGGAATTGTTTTTTCAGAGCGTTAAGCCTGAAGGTCGCAGGGTCTCAAGATTTTCATGAAAAGATCCGACGCGCAGTTGTAGAAACCATCAAACACAACGAAGACGTTTTGGGCCGTTATATTGGTATGGACACAGAAGAATACCTCAGATCGACAAAGATGGCAGCAAATGGTATCTGGGCTACAGAAACAAAGATCATGGGAGCTGCCATGTACCTGAACACCACGATCAGCGTGTATACTCAAAGTGGAGATGAGAGAAGGTGGCTCGAACACAACCCCCATGACAGAGCTGAAACCCAAGAGAACATTTATTTGGTGAACCTCTGTGCGCACTTCGAAAGGGTTGTTTCATGCGAGTGTTAAACGTGTTCTTAAAGAATTTTAAACATTATTTTTTGCAAGTGCACTTTTAAACTAAAGCAGTCTTTTTTTCCTGGGGTAGTGTTAATTTCCTGGGCGTAGTCATTTTTACCTGGGTGAAGGAGTGTACTCTTCCTAGGAAAATAACACTCCCAGTGATATTTTACTGGGGGAAAAACACTGTTGTAGTGTTTATTTCCTGCAGTGTTATTCTCCGACTACACCGGCATCAAGACCTTAAACTGTTGAAGATATATAGTGTCCAAACGACATATTGGAAACATATTCCGACCTTACGGCCTAATTAAAAGAAATAATGTCAATTTGGAAAGGAAGACCTTGCAGATATATTATCCAAGTCGCCATATTATAATCAAAGGGGGGGGGGTAAGGTACTGGCAGGCCTGCAATGAAGTGGAAATTGGGAAATCTCCACCCTTAACACACCGGGCGTAACCGGGATTTGAACCCAAATCTTCCATGTAGAAGGCCGACGTCTTAACCACTGGGACATTGCGCCCGTCTACTCACATTCATTTGTGATTTCAAGGCGGCCATCCTAGTTTGGATGGTATGAGTTGTGTAGAACCCATACTCTCCAATTTCCATGAGAGTAACCTCGCAGGACTATATGAATCTTACCCTTATCCTTATCCTAAAGTGGCAGTGAAATTGTGTTATTTATTGGGACTGCATGGGATTTAGACTACCCATACTGTGAATATTGAACATCCCTTTAATACCTATCGAATATGATGTCTCTCTTCATTATTTTGTCACAATTCTTACTAGTAATTTTTTCACGTATGATGTGTCCTCTTTTTGTGTGCATTATGATCATTATGGTGTTCCTCATTTTATTTTCACAGAACAGATCGTACTAAATTTATTATCGGCGTCGTCTTCGCTGTTATTGGTGTCATCACCAGTATTGTGGTCGGCATCGTCCTCTGCCGTATGTTCTGCTGGTGCAAGAACTGCAAAGGTCAGTGTGTGTGTGTGTGTGTGTGTGTGTGTGTGTGTGTGTGTGTGTGTGTGTGTGTGTGTGTGTTAGTGTGTGAGTGAGTGTGTGTGTGTGTGTGTGTGTATGTGTGTGTGTGTGTGTGTGAACGGGCGTGTGTGTGTGTGTGTGTACGTGCGTGCGTGCGTCCATGTGTCCGTGCGTGCGTGCGTGCGTGTGTGCACATGTGTGTGTGTGGGGGGGGGCTGTATGTGTGTGTGTGTGTCTGTGTGTGTGTGTGTGTGTGTGTGTGTGTGTGTGTGTTTGCATCTGCATAAAATGATAAATTCTGGTCAAAAATACAAATAACGTCTTATGTAGAGTTCTAAGCGTTGTCAACTTTTAAGCGTTATCAACTTTTAAGCGTTATAAACTTATCAAGAATTAAAGCGCAAAGACAAATAAACAATCTCCTTACCTTCTCACACGACATCACAGTGTTAATGATGTATTTTTTCTTTTGCCCAACAGGGCCATCCAAGCCCAAGTCCAGAGGCAAAGACACTTTCGTCAACTGCAATGTCAACTGCGGTATGAACGCTACCAAGCCAACAGCCATCTCCACCATCGACAACGACTTCCCCACCAGCAAAAGCACAACGCCCACAGACTACAAAGCGTCCTACGACAACGATATTCATGAACCTCCTTCCAACGAACATGCCGTCAACGTCAGCAAGGGAAGCTACCCTGATGTTGGAAACAAGGATGGTCTCCCTTACTGGCCCAAGGCATCCAAGCCTAAGTCCAGAGGCAAAGACACCTTTGTAAACTGCAATGTCAACCACGCTAGGAACGATGTCAAGCCAACACCCATAGCCACCATCGACAACGCCTTCCCCACCAGCAAACGCACAACGCCCACAGACTACAACGATGGTCTCCCTAACTGGCCCAAGGCATCCAAGCCGAAGTCCAGAGGCAAAGACACCTTTGTAAACTGCAATGTCAACCACGCTAGGAACGCTGTCAAGCCAACACGCATCGCCACCATCGACAACGCCTTCCCCACCAGCATATGCGCAACACCCACAGATTACAACGATGGTCTTTACTCGTCCAGGTGGCGGCTTACTCTGCAGATACGACCAACGGGCTTCCCTGCTCAATAAACTCTACGTTGGTGTGTGTATGTGTGTGTGTGTGTGTGTGTGTGTGTGTGTGTGTGTGTGTGTGTGTGTGTGTGTGTGTGGGGGGGGGGGGGGTCCCACTCCACCCCCTCCACTACTTAACTCCGACCCAGTGGGGGTCTCGGGGGAACCTGCTTGTAGAAATGTGTGCTATTATGGATTTTGGAAAGCTCAGTGATTCTTCGTCTTCAGTCATTAACATTATACTCAAACCCTTAGCCATTACGCTGTTCTTGGGAACCAGTGCCGAGGAGCACGAAGCGATACTGGGTGCCACCCAACCGGATTGAAACAAACCACTGGGTCTGATTGGTTGAAATCACAACAAATATTACTTTCAACCAATTCGACACTGTGTCTGCGTACCCCAATTTGGGTGGCACCCAGTTTCGCTTCGCGCACCTCGACCAGGTCACTGAGCTGTGTTTCAGTTTGTACAAAGATGTAAATTTGGACATCAATTCAGATAATCAATATAAAATGACCTTTGGATCTGGACAAAAACTGTGCAACTGATCAGCTCTGTTTTGATCAGTGGTGTGTACAGCTGTACCTTTTACGGGTGAAACAGATTTGTGATTTTGATATGGGTTTTTATTGTAATAGGGTCATTTATGTACGTCCGTGAGATATACTCCTTATGCTTCCTTTGGACTCCGTTGATCAAGAGGAAACAGAAGACGACATGCTGACAAAGACGCTGGTCTGACAACAAGCCATCAAACATAAATGTTACAAACTATCTTATATCATGTGGAGTTCGATTCTCATGTTATTTTGTTTGGTTATAACTATTGCATTTTGATTATGATAAAGAAAGCATTCACATAGGTGATGACAATGTACAGTTTAACAATTGTAAGATAATGTAATATCAATATTGTTGAACGATTGTTGAACGATGAAACCGAATGGTCGAGCGAGCGTGATGCAGGCGTAGTTTTATCATTGACAGCAAAGCATGCAAGATAATTATGTCGAGCAGCACATATTCTACCTGTAAAAACTGTATTGTACGAGAATATTGACTTCTTTACTTCAGCAATGCTATGTGTGTGTGTGTGTGTGTGTGTGTGTGTGTGTGTGTGTATGTGTGTGTGTGTGTGTGTGTGTCTGTCTGTCAGTCTGTGTGTGTCTGTCTATCTGTCTGTCTGTGTCTGTGTCTGTGTGTCTCTGTGTACGTGTGTGTGAGTGTGTGTTATTGAGAAAAAAACCAGTTTCTTCATTTTGTATTGTCTTTTTTGTACGAATGACTCAGTGAGGGACGATTGTGATTTGGTGGCGTGTTTTTAGTAGATTTATACATTGTAAAATGGTGTATCGCCATTGTCCAGTGCATGTGATATAACTGATTGGCTCACGTAAGTGTAGCCTATGCGATGCTAACTTTTGTCTGTCTGTGCGTGCGTGCGTGTGTGTGTGTGTGTGTGTGTACACATAAATAGAAACTTTAACATTTTCGAGTCTATGGATAAAGCTCGCATAAGAAGATTACGTCTCGGTCAAAAGTGTTTGACGTGTGTGAAGACGTCACATTATGACGTAAGAGGGTTAGACGTCACGCGAAGGAATTACTGAAAGTCTCGGTCATTGTTATTGTGAGCGGGCCGAGACTAGTTGGCAGATCTAGTGTCTCGCTTTCTTGCACAGTTTCACCTATAGATACTATGCTTACTGTGTGTGTGTGTGTGTGTGTGTGTGTGTGTGTGTGTGTGTGTGTGTGTGTGTGTGTGTGTGTGTGTGTGTGTGTGTGTGTGTGTGTGTGTGTGTGTGACGGAGTGATTGAGTTTGTGTTACTGTTTGTCGATTTCTTACGTGAGCCTTGAAGGCTTCGCCTCTTGTTTTAATTATGATGTAATAATTACATTACAGCTCTTGCCAGTTTATACTTTGTGATATTTCTTTGCATTCATTATTTTACGGTTACATTACATGTAGTTGTAGGTATTAAATTTGATGCCGCGACTCGGAAATGGATCTGTAAAATATATTTTGAGATCTGTTTTTGTTATTTTTTTTATTATGGGTACTTGAACTCCTTCATCACAAACAAACCTCCCCCAACACACACACACACACACACACACCCTCACACACACCCACACACACCCCACACACATACACACACACACACACACAAACACGCACACACACACACACACACACAAACACACACACACACACACACACACACACACACACACACACACACACACAATCACACAATCACACCCACTAACGATCTATTTCTGGATTCTGGAAAAAGCGCTGTGCACGAAAGTAAACACAGAAAATATGACGTGACAGCATTGCGCAAGTTCAACTGTTTGTTCCGGGTTTGCCTTGGCTGTCCATAAGTTGGCACACCTTTTGACCCTTGAACGTTATCACAGTGTGTGTATTTCGCAAGACAGTTCGTTCAATAACTATACACTTGGCAGCTTGCCTGACTAGATTCAAGTTTATTAGAATGAGAAAGAAGACAAAACGCCCGAGGGTACAGGACTATTACTAACAATCACAAATATTTAAATAAAGAGAGACATAAATAAATGGATATATAACAACCCATAATGGCATATTAGCGTCGTATGTTTTGTCTGCTGGTTTTACTGCCGTCCTTAGTATTAACCCAAGCTGATTATCAACCAATCAAACAATCAATCAATCAATCAATCAAACAATCAATCAATCAATCAATCAATCAAACAATCAATCAGTTAAACAATAAATAAATCAATGTGATAATCAATCAATCGATCGATCGAACTCGCTATCAAATATAGAATCTTTAATTCGTATTTCTTATAATCGCATATAATTGTCAGATTCACCCCTTATCTTGCCCGTTTTACCTACACGCCTCCAGTTTACCACGGCTGCCCACTGTGTCACAAGCGCCTGTTGTATGTAGAAAAGACCGATCGCAAGCGCCTGTGTTGGTGTTTGGGCTTTACTGCCTGTGTGTGCGCTATATGGTTTTTCTCGTGTTTTTCGTAGTTTACGTTGTAAATGTTTGTGAACTGTGTTAATTTGATATATGAATTTAGAAACTGGGGAATAATACCCAATATTGACGGACTGTGTGATGATATCTTCTGCTATGGTCTGTTAAAACAGTGATTTCAAAATCGAGACCTCCGGTCGAGATTTTGATATCACTGTCGAAACAGACCAAAAGCAGAATATATCATAACACAGTCAGTCAATGTTAGATATATTGCTCATTCTCTGGACATTTTGTATTTACTGTAAAGAAATTACAAAAGTATTTGTCTCAGTTTTGGCTGTTCCATATCCCTCCCTCTGATTATTATTTCTTTTTGTTCACTCTTTTCTTGTACTTTTCAGTATTTTAAAATGTCTTTCCTATCAAAAAGTCTTTAGTCACTTGCTCAACTAAATTCTGGAATAATTACATTTTCATATATATTTGTTTGTTGTTAAATTTAGGTGTTTTTGTTTTTGAAGTGGGGAAGCAATAAAGAGGTCGTCGATATCAAAACTGATATCGACGGAAATGTCGTCGATATCACTTTTGCACTGAGCTCAGTTTTGCCCAATTGACCAATGGAAATACACGTAACATATGAAATAGCAATATTACTTCATTCGGGGAAGGCTTGCGTTCCAAGCAACAAATCCAGCTACAGCGGCTGTAAGTCCGGTTTTAGAGATCGGACTGGGAAAGGGTATAATGATTTGTCTTGTACATGCGGCCGAGATGCGGTGAGTCTTTCAATCAATCAATCAATCAATATGAGGCTTATATCGCGCGTATTCCGTGGGTACAGTTCTAAGAACAGGGAATTATTTTTTTATTGTTTTTATTTTTATTTTATGCAATTTATATCGCGCACATATTCAAGGCGCAGGGATTTATCTATGCCGTGTGAAATGGAATTTTGATTTACACAATACATCACGCATTCACATCGGCCAGCAGATCGCAGCCATTTCGGCGCATATCCCACTTTTCACGGCCTAATATTCCAAGTCACACGGGTATTTTGGTGGACATTTTTATCTATGCCTATACAATTTTGCCAGGAAAGACCCTTTTGTCAATCGTGGGATCTTTAACGTGCACACCCCAATGTAGTGTACACGAAGGGACCTCGGTTTTTCGTCTCATCCGAAAGACTTTATTTGTAATATATGTATTGGAGTTATAGGAAATAACTTTAGGGACATGTAGTTTGTTACTTTGGTATATGTACATACGTCCGAGTCGACCGGTCGTTTGTTTGTTGTTTGTTTGTTTGTTTGTAAGTGCAGTATAATGGGTTTCTACTATTGTATACTTGTTGTACTTTGCCTATGATAGTTATGATTATATCTAAGACATATTTTTAAATCGTGTTATATTGATGCTAGTTGCTAGTTTAAACATTAATTTGAGTATGTTTAAATGGTTACCAGCATGAGTGATTTGGGTATATGAGTTTGTGAATCAGTATTGCCATTGTCCATATAACCCTACTTTGGAGTTATTGGCATAAGACGGGCTGGGTAAAGGGTAGCGTGATATTGACTATGAAACTAACTCTACGCCTATTCCAGGTCGCCTGTCGTTAACCTGAAGACTGAAACAAGAGGCGAAGCCATCAAGGCTCATGTAAGAAATCGAGTAACACAAACTCAATCACTCCGTCACACACACACACACACACACACACACACACACACACACACACACACACACACACACACACACACACACACACACACACACAGAAAGAGCATAGGTGAAACTGTGCAAGAAAGCGAGACACTAGATCTAGATCTGTCTGTCTGCATGTAGCCTACTTACAAGGACACGACTGCCAACTAGTCTCGGCGCGCTCAAAATAATAATGACCGAGACTGTCAGTACTTCCTTCGCGTGACGTCTAACCCTCTTACGTCATAATGTGACGTCAATGTAATGTGACGTCTTCAAATGTTAGAGTTTCTACCACAGACATACACACGCACAGACGCACGCACGCACGCACGCACGCACGCACGCACAGACAGATAAAGTTACGATCGCATAGGCTACACTTACGTGAGCCAACAACCAAGTTCTGGTGTCAACTTTAACCGGAAGATGACATTTCACCTACTACATCTTCATCAACGTCTGCGCAGTCTTCTGCTTCACCTTTAACTGTCGTCCTACTACCGTCATTCTATCGTCATTCTATCGTCTACGTCTACATTGTCGGGATTTCTATCTACTGCTGGACTCAGTTGGTTATTTGAGTATTACCCTTATTACCTAGCTCGATAAATAAGCCATTTACTCCAGCAGGTCATTAACTTAAAGTGTGTGTGTGCGTGTGTGTGATAAATATGTTTATAAGTGAACAATAATATTTCCTCTAATACTACAATTTGTGTTTGTGGAACTTTATTATGCAAGATTCTTATTGAGTCGGTGGTTGACTGGCTGCGCATGTGTGTGTGTGTGTGTGTGTGTGTGTGTGTGTGTGTGTGTGAGTGTGTGTGTGTGTGTGTGTGTGTGTGTGTGTGTGTGTGTGTGTGTGTGTGTGTGTGTGTGTGAATAGGAACAAATGAGTGTATGGAAACTCCAGTTCAGATCAAAACACAGACAAATTAATACTCATACAAATTTATTTCATGCGATTAAATCGAACCACACACCGGACAAGGAATGCATACGGTGGAATCCCCATTTTAAGACCCTCGTTTTAACTAAGACACCCCCCCCCCCACCCCCACCCGCCTCCCCATTCAGACCCTGCTTTCTCAGATGTTATGTTTATAAACTCTGCAAATTTGCCTCTAGTTCTTAGACTGCCTCGATCTCTTTTACGACCTGATGTTCTCAGATGTTTTGCTGAGGACGTCGATGGGCGCAGTGGTGTGGTGGTAAGACGTCGGCCCTTAATCGGGAGGTCGTGAGTTCGAATCCCGGTCGCTGCCGCCTGGTGTGTTAAGAGGGGAGATTTTTCCGATCTCCCATGGTCAACTTATGTGCAGACCTGCTAGTGACTTAACCCCCTTCGTGTGTACACGCAAGCACAAGACCAAGTGCGCACGGAACAGATCCTGTAATCCATGTCGGAGTTCGGTGGGTGAAGGAAACACGAAAATACCTAGCATGCCTACCCAACGAAAGCGGAGTGAGCTGACTATGCTCTGAGTATAGTAGTGTGGGGAACCCAAATGGGCAAACGAGCTCACACGTAACCAGACAATTCTGGAACGCTGAAGAAGAAGAAAGCTGAGGACTTCACGGGGGATTTAACTGTACTTTGAAAGTTCACACTGACCTGTAAACCTAACGTCCGCAGGGGTCTGTCCTAGTCACTTCGCCACTATTAATCATAAGTTGACCACATTACCTGACACCGGCACGGTGGCCTATAGTTGTAAGGCGTCCGCCCCGTGATCGGGAAGTCGTGGGTTCGAAAGCATGGTCACCCAAGGGTCGTAGCAGACGACGGTTTATCATGCATATCGCCGTTCCTCTGAACAGTCAAAAGCCATCGCTAGAGTTCTTGTGAACCACAGCCGTTTTGTTTCGCGCATAAAAACCTGCTATTGTAAATAAGCTCACATCGAGTCGCATTCAAATAACTAACTGACGACTACATTGTGAAAAAGGGAAACTGGATCACACGGATTCACGATGGCTCAGGGGTAAGATAAACCACGCAAAAATAAATTCTTTGAAAATTGTTCGCTCTTTACGGAGGGCACCTAGGATGTTCTCAATCGGTGAGTGTTTAAATGAAAAGGTGTTTGTACTGTGTGTAAAAGCCTGACCGTATCTGTGATGGTTTACGGGAGGCTTACTGTGCCTTTAAGCAAACAAACAAACAAACATTACCTGACGCGTGTTTCTTTCAGGCGAGACTTCCTCGCGGCTTGCCTTTCGCCGAGCTAGGAAGCAATAGTGAATATGAAACGTTTTGATGGCTAGCTACGCTAGAATTAAACACCATTGCTTGATACCGAAAAGGTCGTCTGCACTGTTCAGCAAACGGCCACGAACAGCCAATTGTATTGGCAGCAGAGCGGCGGCCATGTTTTTCTTCCTAGCGAACGAGCCCAAAGCTACCTAGCCAATCCTTGCGAAATCCTTGCGTCCCTCGCGTCGAGAATTATTGGCCAAGAAACGGTACTTCCTCGCCCCACTCGCGTCACTGACTCGCAAATTCTCGCCAAAAAGAAACGGGTGACTGTCCTCGAATTGGGTCGACACCGCTAGGACCAACGCAGTGACCTAGTTTAAACGTTTTGTAGAAGTGTATTGTATCCCGTACTAAAACTAGTAGCGGTGAGGGGTGCGTGTGTACTGTTGTGTCGAAATTCGGTGACGCATGGCATTTATCGCTCAAGACCCGGATTACCGTTGTCGCTTGCGGTACGTGTTGTCGGTTTGCGATAGCACTGTATTTGTCTGTCTGATACACCTTTAAGCTGCATTGTGTTGTGTAATGCAGCTGTCGGATACATTATAAGTTGTACTGAGGTATATTCTGACAGATACTTATAAGCTCTGCTAGGGTTGATTTCCTGTGGCATTATTGTTGTGACGTTGCTCAGTGTAGTGAAGAGTTGGGAATTGATTTGATTTTACGATGGCTGGACTCGGATTTAGCAGTCGTCTTTTGTTGCTGGCTGCTGTTGTATGTTTTACAGGTAAGTCGATCGGTCTGTTTTTCTGTCTGTCTGTATGGCTATGTCTGTCTGCTTGTCTGTGTCTGCCTCTCTCTTTCTCGGTCTCTGTCTCTCTCTCTCTGTCTCTGTCTGGTGTTTGTTCCCCCCCTCTCTCTCTGTCTCTCTCTCTCTCTCTCTCTCTCTCTCTCTCTCTCTCTTTCTTTCTTGCTCTCTCAGATTATAATTTGATAAAGGAAACTGAACACACACACACACACACACACACACACACACACACACACACACACACACACACACACACACACACACACATTGAATTCATGACACCCAGACTTGCAAATTAGAACACTGCAGATTCACGAATTACTCGAACAAATTGGGTTGAGCATTGTTTCTGATTATTTCGCTGACAACAATAGATTAATCCATTGGGATTGGTTTTCCCAATTACTTCAGTGTAATTACCTCAATATTTTCCTCAGAAACTACTCAAACTATGAAAATGTGAGCTCCTTTAAAGAAACTTGATCTAACACGAAGCAACTGAACCCAGATCCGCCTATTTAAGATGATTTCCTGATTGACATTTAAATTCCCTGATCGAGATTGACATTGTCTGGACTACTTGGCTTTATAATCTTCACAATATGGGGCAGAGTCTCCCTCCCTGATTTTTGTTAAACACGTGATGTTTACACCTACCTTCTTACGCGCGTGCACGCACAGACACAGACACACACCGCACACACAGACACACACACACACACACACACACACACACACACACACACACATATATAAGCTCACACACACACACACACATACAGACACAATCACGCACATACACACGGACACGTACGCACGCATTGACGCACACAGACATTCACACGTACTCACACACGCACACACATACAAACACACTCATGCACGCACAGACACACACATATATATATATACAAACACTCTCACGCACACACACACGGACTCGCTTGCTGGCATTCACGCACACACAGACACACACACGCACTCACACACACACGCACACACACACACACACACACACACACACACACACACACACACACACACACACACACACAGTACTGTACACACACACACACACACACACACACACCATCCACCCAAACATGATTGCACATCGTTGCTATGTTTGCACGTTAAACTTTTTCACTAGAAACCGAACTAATCCCAAGCCCTGATATTACTACAGTAGTCTCTCTGTTACGACCCTCCGTTCTATGAATCCCTCTGCTGGACGACCTCACTTTATCAACCGTGATATTCATAGTGACACTAAATGCATCTCTATTTTAGGACTCCCTGTGTTTTCAGAGTAAACTTTCTCGGATTGGTCTTCATAGTGAAACCAAATTTATCTCTATTCTTAAGTCTTCCTGTCTTTTCAGAGCAAACTTTCCTCGATGTGTTCTTTACTTGTATAGTGACATTAAACTTACCTACATTTTAAGTCTACCTGTCTTCTCAAAGCAAACTTTCCTGTCTGGTCTTCATAGTGACACCATATTTACCTCTACTTAAGTCTGCCTGTCTTTTCAGAGCAAACTTTCCTCCGACGTGTTCTTCACTGTGACACTGAATTTACCTGCATTTTAAGTCTACCTGTCTTTTGTGAGCACAATTTCCCGGACTGGTTCTTCATAGTGACACGTCCTAGACTTACCTCTATTTTAAGTCTGCCTGTCTTCTCAGAGCAAACTTTCCTTGACTGGTTCTTCATAGTGACACGTACTAGACTTACCTCTATTTTAAGTCTGCCTGTCTTCTCAGAGCAAACTTTCCTTGACTGGTTCTTCATAGTGACACTAAATGTACCGCTATTCTAACTCTACGTGTCTTTTCTGAGAAAACTTTCAATTACTGGTACTTTAATTATAATGACACTAGACTTACCTCTATTTTAAGTCTACCTGTCTTCTCAGAGCAAACTTTCCCCGACTGGTTCTTCATAGTGACACCAAATTTACCTCTATCATACGACTCCCTGTCTTTAAAGACCGACATCTCGCCGACGTTTCCTTCGTCATAACACCAACAATTTACATAGATCTATGTTATTACTCACTGCATTTAAAAGGCCTAACTCTCTTCGATTTTAGGGATCCTTAAAACAGAGTTCTCACTGCAGAACCAAAAATCTGTTGCAGCATGTGTGTGCGAGGCCAAAGGAGGTTCCCGTTTCAGAGTCCGGACTAGATACAGCTACCGTGGGAGTAGTTACTATGGTTACCGCAGCGGCAGTGGCGGGTGAGTAGTCTCTAACGACGCCTTTCTTTTCATGCAAACAATCAGACATTTTAACATTTATTTTTCTTTATTTATTTAAAAAAAAAAATATTTTTTTTATTTTATTTATGCATGTATTTATTTGCTCACTATTTGGTACATTTTATTCCTCAGTCTAAGTTTTACATTGGACAAGAGCACCCTTCCACCTGGACACATACAACAAGTCAACAGTCTGGCTGCTTCCTGTG